>NC_056739.1:1302689009-1302796509 GCF_019279795.1 Protopterus annectens
AGCACAATGCAGATTCATTCTGTGTCAACCTGACTTATAATTGTAGTGAAAAAACGCACAAAACTAGTCTGAAAGAGACAGGCGAGTGTTACTTCTTACATGAAAATAAGATGTTTAATACAGCCTTGTGGTACGTTTCATCTTGTATGCAGAGCAGTCATTTTTCAAGTGAAAAAAAAACAAAAAACAGAAGTGTGGGCCTAATAAAAGGTAGTCAGTCAGCAACTGCAGGAGTAATTGAACTAGAGGGAAAAAGCATAATTGCATGGGGCAGGCACCCTTTGTATAAGATTAAGAGAAAGTAGTTTGAAAGGCATGTACAAGTATTTGACCAAAAAAGAAAAGTAAAACCCAAAGGAGAGACTCAAGAGTCTGAGAAGACATATCATAAATGAGGAGAAGGCAATCAAATAGTAGAAGTAAATAGAAAGGGAGGAAGAGAAGCTTGCATCAAGTAAAGAAGAGAACTTTGGTCAAAACTAAGGGCAGATGGACGAGGAAGTAAAGTGATCAGTGAAAGAATATTTCATATTCAGCTCAGAAAGAAAGGAGAACACTCAACTGAAGAGGTTAATTATGGATAGAAAGAAGGTTATATATGTCAAGATCCTCACTCAGTGTTAGAAAAAAGTAAAAGAGACAAGATGACGGAAGCATGGTGTTATGGAAGAGAACAATATGAAAGTAAAATTAAAGTAGATCAGTTTTATAGTATTGCTTCAGAGTGTAGCACACATCCACTTGTGCACTAAAAATATCAAACAACTTTAATACCACCTTTTTTGCCAAACCTTATAGGTTCATAGGTAGGTACTAGGCTATCGGCCCAAGGGCCTAAGTAAGCCTAGCCAACAAGGTTTCCTGGCTTAAGCCACCCAAGAAAGTTAATTTCTTGTGCCCCTGTCGAGCAGTGCCACAGAAGTGATCCCCGGGGTGTATTTCCTATTTCCCATTCACTCATCAAGATTTTTCTTGAAGACTCCTAATGAGGAACGTTGCTTGACATAGATGAGTAGTTTGTTCCAGAGTATAGGAAGTCTTTGGGACAGAAATCTATCCCTCCAGCATGTCCTGTTTATTGTGGTGACAAGGTTTAGGTCCCTAGAGCATATAGCTCAGAGGGATTGGGATTTCTTTAGGTGTAGCATGTCCAACAGCTCTGGGTTTAACATAGCTTTTTATGTTAGGCAGAGATCTCCTTGGAGTAGGTAATATGCTACAGAGTAAAGCTGGAGTTTTTTGAGATGGTCAGTGTAGGGCATCTGTTTGAGGCCAGTAATCCTCTTTGTGAGGTACTTCTGTGGCCTGTCCAGCTGCTGCAGATGTCTTGTGAGGTATATTCCAAAAGGGGCATTGTACTCTATAATGGGTCTAATGAGTGCTGAGTAGAGGGGAACAATGACATTTTTTTTTCCTGGACAAGAACCCTTTTGTGATGAGATGTGCCACATAGCAGGATTTCCTGACTACTGCGGCAATGTGATTATCAAAGGAGAGACCACTCTCCACCTGGGTCCCAAGGTCTGTTATCACACATTTGATGTTAAGTAGACTGCCATTTATGTGGTAGTTCATGGGTGCAGAGTTTTTACCAAAGGGGATGACAATGCACTTTTTGGCATTGAGCTTGAGGCCATGCCTCTGAGACCAGGCATCTGTCTCAGTGAGGCCCTTCTGTAGGATGTCCATATCATTTGGGAACTCGACTATGGCTCCTTGTTTGCAGTCATCTACAAACTTCATTAGCCAGAGGCCTTCTGTGTTAGCCTGTACTTCAGAGAAGTAGATACCAAACAGGAGAGGTCTCGGGATTGAACCCTGTGGTACTCCACTTGTCACTGGTTTGAGGTCAGATTTGGAGTCTGCAACTTTTACAGTGTGGGTTCTGTTAGTGAGCCAGTTGTGTGGATCCCTGTTGCTTTACACATGTTTTCAAAAAGCTTAATTTTAGCCATGTCATATTTTTTTATTTTGCTGGAAGCTCCATTGTTAGATATTTCCATGGTTAAAGACTGCTAATAAAATTAGTGGTTTTGCTTGGTGGATAAAGCAGAGGACCCATATGGTATACTAACCAGAATGCTCAAAAGCCTAGCATATATCCTGACAAAAACATTCACAGAAAACCGATTCATCTGTGGCTAGTAGAGAAACAACAGATGACTAGAAAAGAGCTTCATGATGTCCATTTGCTGACGGGATGTAGCATGGTAAGTCTAGGTAACTACAAACTAGTTAGCTTGATGGAAGTGGCAGGGACAGTGATGAACAGAATAATGGGAGAAAAGTTTGAGGACAGCTGTGCTTTGGACCAAAATCAGCATGGCTTCACTGCCATTTAGAGCTGCCAGCCAATTTCCTCATTATTATGACCAAGATGCAGCAGATCTTGATGAAGCAGTGTGGAAGATGTGGTCTGTTTGGACTTCAGTGAGTCTATTGGCTAGAAGACTACTCTGCAAGTTGAAATGGATAGAAATTTCAAATGTGGGTGGAAAAAGGGCTGTGAAGGAAAAACTCAGATGATTATGGGTAGAGGAGATTGTCAGTGTGTGGAAAGTCATCAATACTGGCTGTGGAATGTAACCAATACAGTGTCACTAAGGCTGGTGCTGGGGCTATCATCATTCAGCAAATACACATTAGAAAAGAGACTAAGAGAATGAACCTAGTTACATGTGACACAAATGAAAACAGAGCTTATGCCAGCAAATGGTGAACAGAGAGATGGCATTTGAGGTTTAGTGTAGTTAAGTGCACGTTTCTGCATTTTGCATGCAGTAACCTGGAGGTCTCATATTTTTCTTTTTCAGGAGGTACTCCTTTGGTGGGTTATGCTCAACCACTGTGATAGTATGTTTCTCTCTGATTCCATAATCCCCCCCAATATCCATGCATTTTGTCAATAGATCAGTCAGCATTGCTTATTTATCACCAGCCTAGGATTGACACCCCTCATGTACTGGTTTGCAAATTAATTGAGGAAGAATGGAACCTGAGATCTGCTACAGTGGCCGGATAGCTAGATTGGTTTGCAAGCTCTAAATTCCCAGCATACGCTCATCAGATCTAATGTGGGGGACATGCAGTGTGTTTGGTGCCAGACTGCTGCACACCTCTGTGAGAAATAGAATCCTGAAGATACCTACGCCTCCCCTGCCAGACACTCATGCATGACTCCCCCGTCTTCACTGGCAAGTGGTATGTACACATGTACTCCTGGACACATGAGACATCTCAAGCCCCTAATATAGGCAACTTGGCTAAGCCCATAATTCTTACACTTCCATGCCAACTCCAGCACATGCTTCATCCACTAAATAAACTGGGTTTGACTGGGTCATAGAAGTTCACATACAAGTTAAGGCAGAGATTGCCAAACTTTTTTATACTAAGGCTCCCACTCAAAATTGGTGTTTGGCTGTGGTGCCCATGCCTTACAATGTCATATTGAATGTCATAATGATGACATTTTTAATGGAAAGCCATGTTTAGTTATGTGACAAAGTGAATATAAGTGGATATCTTTGACAAACATGCTCATAATGCTACAATGTATTGCCAGCATTTATCATCAGATATAGCTCAATGTGGGTAGTTATTAACACTTTATAAAATGTATCTGATTGAACTCTTATAATGTCAACATATCTCCTCATATCTCCTCATATCTCCCTCCCAGTGTAAAGGAGAGACCTGCCTGTCATGCATTCATATCCTTTTCCATACTTGCGTATCCTTTTCACACTCTTTAATCTCCTTTTCTTTGTCATAGCTCATTCCTTTACATGCCTTTTCAATACTACCCCTTCTTTACCATGTGTTTAACATTTTAAGTGACCTGACTAACTTCAGCTTATCACCTGTCCCCTTGTTGCATCACTCTTCCCTAGTTCATCAACTCTTTTAACCTTCTTGAGAACCAACTGACCCCCAAGCAACTGACATCCACGTAACAACCCTGTTTTCTTTCTTGTTTTGATCTTATCTTTCATTGCTAGCCTAGATTATATAGTGTAGGAAAGTATGTTTATTAATTAAAACACTGACATATCATCTGCTTCTATTGTTTACTGCCTCCAGAAACCAGTAACTCATCTTAGGTTCTCCACGCTTTCTGAACTTTTTCTGAGCTGGAAAGTAATCTAGAATGGACACTGGATTGTCTAATACAATGCATCTCTGTTCTAATTCAAAAGGTTAACCCCATAATTATTCCCACTGTCTTTTTTAAGATATAATGGTTACTTACCTCAGCAGAAGCTAAATGTTCCTGTCAGTCTTGTTGCCTTCGTACTGTCCAACGTTTGATGTAAAATTTCCTCATAAATTGATCTAATGCACATGAATCTGACTTCCCGTTTAAGAAGTCAAACTCAAGTGAGATACTTTGCAGTGCAGAAAAGAAGTGCTTCCAGTAATGTCATTATGTTGCAGTGCTAATGGTTGTACAGATGCAGAGAAAGCTACAGGGAAAATATTTGTAGGCCCTGTTCACCATTACACCCAAAGGTATGATAAATTAGGAGAGATGGTCCAAGATCAGAGTGATGAACTATCTTACATCCTTTTCAGTCACCATCAGACATGATTAAAGAGTTCATAGGGCACAGCCAGTAAAGTGTATTCTGTGCTGTGTAGACTGCAGTGATAGGAAGGTTATAGTCTTACTCTTGTCATGTGATGAGGCCACATCTGGAATAATCTGTGTAGCTCTAAAGATATTCTAAGGAAAAAAAGATGAAGCCATAAGGGTCAGCAGGACAGGAACAAGAATGGCATAGAAATAACATCTGGAACTTTTATTTATTAGACATTATGGGGAGAATGAAATGTGAACATTTGCCTCCTGTGTGTTAACAAGCTGATTAACTAAACAGGGCTTCTAGCTGCTCCCTGAAAGAAACACTTGTGCTAGTAGATTCGTGAGCTCAACAAAATGAATGCAAAAAATATGTCAGAATTTTGTGTATACCTGATTGAGCAACATAGTTTCTTAATTTTCTGAATAGTTTGACACACTCTCTGCTAACCACTCAGCAAACCTGTGAGAAGCTGCTAATCAAATGTATCTATCTCTCTATATGCATATATGTCTACATCTATAGCTGTATCGGTATCTATATAGAAATGTGTATGTACACACACACACACACGCACACACACACACACACACACACACACACACACACACACACACACACACACACACACACACACACACACACACACACGTGCACTAATGAGGGCTGATGGCAAAACTAAACCCCTATTCCCTAGTCTTTTGCTGTTGTATTGCCTGCGAGCTTCTACTTGCTTTTAGCAGACTGGCAGATCAGGACCATGCCTTCCTTCTAGGATAGGCAACCCAGCATTGCTTGCTGACTTTCACACTCCACATTCAGCTTCTCCAGCATTCAAGCTGCTGTTCAAACTTTGGCCGTTTGGGAAGTAGTCAAGTTTTATCCCTCAATGAAATTTAACAAGGCAATCTGATCTTTTTTAAATTAATTAATGTAGTTGTTTGCAGTGATCATATGGAACTATTCCTTTCACCACTTTCACTATACCCACAATTAATATTACTTTTTCATCCATCCTTGCTTACAAGTTGCAGTTGACTGTCATAGTTACCCCAGTAAAAGCCACCACCAACCTCAGTTTACTAGGCAAGTGGAAGGACGAAGGATTATCAGGCTTCTCTATATCTCTCTCTCACACACACACACACACACACACACACACACACACACACACACACACACACACACACACACACACACGCACACTTAAAATGTCTCCAATCTACCTACTGCACATCTTTGAAATGTGGAAGGAAACTGGCACACCTGGAGAAAGCCCACAAGAAAATAAGAAAGACATGCGCACTCAACACTGAAAGACTCCAGCAGAGAACCAAACCAGAGACTTTATTGCATTGATAGGGCAGTCTTATCACCATATGTTTAATAGTTTTAAGTTTTTAAATGATGTTGGGCATTCTTTCCACCACTTCTTTTATTTTATTGTCACTTTATAAAATACTCTAGTGGTGATGAATTAACTTATGACTATCGGTTATATATTCAGTAAATAACCTTTTTGATAGTGACAATTTACATAGTGTTTCTTTTATAATCATCTCTATCCATACCTGCCATTATATTCAGAGGAGTGCACCTACTCTGTTTGTCTTAACCTTTCGCTCTTAGCCTCTTTACAGCTGATTCATTGTTCCCAAGATACTGATCATTTTTAAAATTCTTGTTACTCTCATAAACTGAATTTTCAAATGCATTCAAACTGTCATGCTTGGAGTGGCAGCTCTTTGAATGATTTCATCTGATTTTTTTTACATAAACAGTTTCCAAGCTACTTGTGACCTTTTTAACCACCATATCTAGGTACTAATTCCATTTACAGTTCCAGCACATTTCATATTTGCACATACTGTTCTCAAATCCAGTCCTTTCTGTTCCTTTCCATATAAAACAAGATATGCTCTTTCCATTCTGTATAAAAATATCTCAATAAATTGATTATATAATTTTGTAAAACCTCTATACATATTTCTCTCTAAAAAGGCGTGAACTTTTTCAAAAAATGATAGAAACAAATGTGTGCATTTGGATATTACATCTGACCCTCTGGACATACCTCTAACTAATTTGTTAAGTATCTCATTGTTATACTTTTCAAGCCAGTGCAAATCTCAGTAATGGGACTGATATTACTATTTTAATGTATGTCATGGCTGGTTTTCCTGCATCTATTTTTGTATGTAATCAGTTCCAGTACTATATCTACATTTAGTAACTGAGCAATATTGTAAATTTCCTGCTTAGTGTCTGAAGGTAGGCATGCTTTATAACTAGTATAGTCACTCAGTACCAAAAATAAAAGTCTGAAAAGCATCAGTGTTGTAGTGCAAAGGAAGAAAGCCCCGACTGCAGCCCACATGACTGGGGTCTGAATTGTGGCCTAAGAGTTGGGGGACCCAGTTGGAGAGTGATGGGAATGCATGGCCAGTAACAATTCACCCACCTGGGAGGGAGTGCTGGTTGAAGTCCTAAAACAGAAGTATTCTGTCAGGATAAGACCTATGAATTGTACTCCATATGCATATGGACCCAGGAGCATGACTTCAGCTAAGGAATGTTTGCACTCTAAGTTTACCCAATGTGTAGTAGAATGCACCTGTTTTGAGAACAGCATGACATGCACTGTAAGGGACTTCCTGACCATGAAAGAATACCCTGACTTTCTTTCAAGTCTTAGGAAATACAAGGTTTCATAGGTTCATAGGTTCATAGGTTCATACTAGGCTATCTGCCCAAGGGTATTTATTATTTTGCTGTGCCTCTGTCAAGCAGTGACTGAAGTAATCCCTGTCTCTGGGTGATGAATCTGTCCCTCAGCATGTTCTATTAATAACCTTTGAGACCCTTTATCCTTTTTGTGGAGAAACTTTGCCTTGTACTCAATCATAGGTCTAATTGATCTAGATGTGTTTCTTCTTCAAGGTTCACCAGTTCTAGTGCTGGCCACAGTATGGGGGCAAACTGGATTTATGGGCCAGAGTAAAAGTGATGTCATGGGTTATAGCTAATAATTAGAGTGAGACTGGGTTCCAAAAACAAGACAAAATATTGAAATGAAGGCTTCATGTATTTCTAGCTGGTAAAAAAAATAAATCTATACTTGTCTTAAAGATCCATAATACGAAAAGCATGGTCCTAGTACAGCACCATAATTAGGACAGGTTGACGGGGTGGCTGTTCACAAGCAAGTTATTAGGGTCATGATCAGTAGCACATCTGAGCTGCCAATCAGGCATGAGTGGAGTAAGGACAATTACTTAAGCAGCTATGGGTGATATCATGCCAGCTTAGATCGGTAACTGTTTGAGATGTCAAATTTCCTAAAAGTAAACCTGAAGCACAAAGCCTGACTGGTCAAAAAAGGACTTACATATACCATGCCCTAGATGGCCGTTTCTAGGAATATTCCCTTTTCTCAGAGGTATAGTGATATCAATGTTGGTATATATAAGTTCAGGGGTTTGGTAGCTCCTCTGCAAAAATAAGTTTAAAGGAGAAGAGCAATGTTCGAGATTCATTCTTCTGGATTTACAATCCTTTTCTTTTTGGTCTCTCGGCAGTCGGTGTTATCAGTGCCGACATTTAAATAGGCAGCCACTTGTAGTCTAAATGCACAGTAACATGGAGTGGTATTAACTTTCTTTGCTACAGTATCAGACTTCAAAGGATTTTTTTTGTTACTCAACCTATTTCATTGATCTTGCTACAGTTCTGTACTAGTCAATTCCATTGGGATTTATGTTTATTTCCTTTTTGCATTACTCAGTGTACTGTTTCATGGTCTGGATCTTCTACTCTGTCCTAGTCAATTCCCTGGGATTCATGTTGATTTCCTTTTTGTAGGACACAGTGTAGTGTTACATGATCTGGATCCTCTGAGGACAGACTGTGTAGCGGCAACCTATAAATAAAATTTTGCCTTGATAGCACTGTGGCACCAGTCATGTTGGCATGACCCCTGTTCATTATTGAATTAATTCAGATACCTCCTTCTGCCTATTATCATGTGTATGATTAGTGTAATAATAATGCACATTCTTCCATTATCTACTTCCTTTGTCATGTCTCTGATGATGATTGTGAAATTCAGACACCCACTTCCAGCTTTCTCCTACCCCATTGTCATGTTCTTAATTAGTGAGGTAGTCGTTCAAGTGCACTCCTCCTCTACGACTTCACTTTTGTCTTGTTCCCTACTTGCCTAATACATTATAATCTCCAATCCTATTCACTCCCATTGTCATCTCAGTGTCCTTTCATATCTGAAGAACTGTAGTGCAGTTCAGTACTATGCCAAATCATTCATTTCTGTAAGGTTTAACATTACCTGTGCTGTCAACTCTGCAAGAGCCATAAATTACTTATCATTCTGTTTAACACAAGTGAACTCTAGGATCCTACTTCCTGTAACTTCACTGGATCTCAGAAATTGAATAATATTTTTGTTTGCGCTATTTGACCTCTTCTGTCTTGTAAATGTGCTAGGGAACTTTATTACTGTCTGTGCTGCTTTTAATCAATTGTGCAGGGTATTTTAATTTTTACAGCTCTCTGTTTTATGGTTACTAGCATGGCTTTTGCTACAGATTCCATGTTTATACATTACAGTAACTCTTTCTTACTTGGTTTACGATCTTTTGTCTCTCCCTGTCTCCTATTTCAGATATCTGCACATCTTATGAAAGCATTGGAGCAGCCATCAAGGGGTGGCCATGGAGGACATCTGTATATACATTCCCCTGCAGGGTTATTGACCCTGTTGCTACATCCCTTGGATGAAATATCAGATGGGGTGGTTGTCTAAATATGGTACCTATGGTCCCACTTTTCCACCAACAACGAGTAATTGGGAAGCATCCTGTGGCGGTCTGTTTTTAGGACACTTTACATAAACCAATTTCTATTGACAGGATATCTGTAATTGTCTCTGAACTACTGAAAAATATTGACCTAGTGCTGTGATAACATTTTGCCCTTACATGGCCTAAGTCATTACTACTGGGTTCTTTGTGATAAAATGTCCCAGGAGAGTCAGGACCGGGGGAGTGAATTTGATGTTTGTGGTTCCAAAGGGCTTTGGCTGATACAGATCACCTCTAGGGAGACCACCTTTTTCGAATACAGTTGGTTACTTAAATGTATATCAGATAAAAGCATATTCTGGTTAAATGAATAGAGTCCGTTCAGTTCAGTTGTTAGTCAATGGAATTGTATTGGAGTGTATTCTGCATTAACGCATATTGGTTAATTGCATACTCCATTTAAATACATAGCTGTCTCAAGTCCCGAGTAATTTACTGCTATGTTATTTACTCTGCTTAACTGCATAGTTCAGTATGGCTGTGTGCTGTAACTGTGGGGGCATTTATGCGTACTTACTGTGTCATTATGTTACCATTATGTGAGCAGGAAATCTGGCGGATATTATAAGCTTTTACTTAATAAGTAGGAGTTAGGTGAGGAAAAAGTCTATTGGTTATCTAACGAATATTACAAGAATGTAGAAGAAACTTCTTAAAAAGACTATTACTTTAGCTGAACGAGTCAACATTATTAAAAGACTTGATAATCAAGAAAGTCAAACTTATATTGCATTGTCATAGGTGTGTACCAAAGCATAATTTCAAGAATTCTGAAAAACAGAGAAGAAATTATTAAAGAGTGGCAAACAAATACCAACCCTAATCACAAACACAAGAGGTTCAGTAAAACTGAAGATGTTGAGGATGCCCTGTTGTGCTGGTTTGCACAAGTTGGAAGTTGAAAAATTCCCATTAGTGGTCCATCGTTAATGGAAAAGGCCAACCAACTAGTCAAAAGCATAGGAGCTGAGGATTTTAAACCTATGTCTGGTTGCTTAGAGAGATGGAAAGGATGCCACAACACTGTGTTCCAAAAACAGCATGGTGAAAAACAAGACACAGATGATTTTGGAGCTGACCGATGGGTGGTAGACATTGTTTCAGACATCATGTAAGGGTACAATCTATGCAACATTTTCAATGCTGATGAAACAGGGTTATATTGGAGAGCTATAACAGATGGAACATTGACATTTAATAGTGTTGAGGCTGCTGGATCAAAGACTGTGAAAGATCGAATGACCTTACTATTAGCTTGTAATATGGATGGCAGTAAGAAGTTTAAACCTGTTGTGATCAGGAAAAGCAAAAACCAAAGGTGTTTCAAGACTTAAACTAGTTACCAGTCACTTGCAAAGCAAACAAGAATTTTTGGATGACTGGTGACATTTGGAAAGAATGGCTTCTGAAAACTGACAGCTCAATGAGAACTAAATGAAGGAAAATCTTGTTGCTGTGTGACAGCTGTGCTGCGCATACTGATGATGTAAAGCTGTCAAATGTAAAACTTCAGTTCCTGCCACCAAACACCACATGCCTTATTCCACAATAAATCAGGGTGTTATTGCTTGCTTCAAGAAGCACTACAGATCAGTGTGGTCCTGTGACATAGTGTAGATATCATAGGCAGTATGTCTGAATCACAGACAACAGCAGTTGAGCTTGCCAAGAAGCTATCTGTGCTGGATTCATTACACATGCAGAGAAAAGCATGGAATAAAATTTCACAATCTATGATAGCTAACTGCTACAAAAAGGCTAATTTTATTGTGCCACGCCCAGATGACATCACAGACAATAGTGACAATAGCGATAGAGAGCACCCTTTGGACATGACAGTGGACGATTTTGAGAGGTACATTACAACTGATGAAGAACTTGAAACAGAAAACATGGCTGCTGATTGTGAATTTGTTCCACAACAGTGGCAATTAAAAAGAAGAGGAAGACAGTGATGATGAGGACAATGTCTCTACTGCTCCAGTACACTTCTGTGATGTTATTCATTTTCTGGATATACTATGCAGATTCATGGAACAAAAGGGATGGGAGTTGTTTTCCACTTCTATGAACGGAAAGATATTGTATTTTATCGGAAACAACAACTGTTCAGACATCAATAACAAACTTTTTTCTAAACCATGCGGGACTGTATTGACTACTGTAATTGTTTTATACAGTACATTTTTCTATAAAGTTTCTGAAATGTTTACTATTTGTGCACATTGCCTTATATAGCATAAGTAAACAGAAAAAAAAACACATTGTGACTATACAGAATAAAATCTATTTTAGATGGAAGACATACCATACTGATTTTTAAGCTAGTCACATCAGAAAGAACACAGGCTGAATGTTAAGTAGAATAAAGCTAGAATAACGTGAATATGTGAATAAGTGGTACTGAAGCCTGTGGCAGGTAGAAAATGATACTGTAATACCAGTTTTCCTGCAAATACAATACATACAGCTGTAATTAAACCTGTTAATGATAGATTTTCTACTCACGTCACAGCTGTAAACACTAACTTTTCCATAAAGTTCCTGAAATCTATCACTGTACTTGTGTTTTTGTGTGTGTGTGTGTGTGTGTGTGTGTGTGTGTGTGTGTGTGTGTGTGTGTGTGTGTGTGTTTTGTGTGATTGTACTGTGTATCTAGCATTAATACATAATAACGCATAGCAACTTCGCTTATAAGCATACTTAACTGCATTAACTAACCTTGGTCCTGAAGCTATGCATTTAAGCGGAGTCTACTGTATATCCTTCTTGCAAGAGCACATTGTAAGTTTCTTTTCTTCTATCATCCACTGGGATGATAGAGGACATTTCTACAAGAGTTCACTGAATTTCTCATTGACTCAGATTTGGATCACTAGTACCTAGTTGTGCTTAGTGACTTTAATATCTAGGTCAGTAATGAGCCAGGGGCCCTTGCTGAGGAATTCAGTTGTGTTATGAAAATATTTGCATTTGTTCAAATCATAGCCTCTGCAACTAATACATCAGGCCATACTCTAGACTTGATCTTCCTTCTGGATATGTAGATACCAGACTTAGTGGTGGAACTAATCATTTGCTTTGACCACTTCCTTGTCCACTTTGGCCTGGGGCATCCGCACTATAGTACAGTCCCCATCTTGAACTGAAATTGATTCATTCCATTAATCATGTCACCCCTGAGACTTTTCCACTATGATCTTTCATTTCCTTTCAGAAGATGGGGTTGTTTCTCTGGATTTCAGAGTCAATGGCTATAAAAGGTCCTTATCCATGGCACTTGACTTTCTATCCCTGAGTCTTGTTCATCTTGTATCTACTAGCCCAAAGGTGTGTTCACCCTGTATCTTCTGGGAGGAATGAGCCTCAGTTTGATCATGACCTTTGCTTTCTTTGATGAGAAGGGCACAGGTTGGAGTAGCATTGATTTTGTGTGGGCCTGCAGAGCAGCAAACTTGTCTTAGATGAGCACTATGTTGCAATACCAATCTGAGATCACTTGTCAGAAGGTAGCATTCCTGTCGAGATAGCTGTCAGCAGTGGTTAATTGACCATCTGCAGTCTTCCATGCAGTAGAAAGGTTATGTAGTCACACCAGTCTCACCACTAGATGATCTTGGTCTGCTCCACAATGTGAGTCAGATGCTAGGTTTTTCACAGACAGTACTGCTTCTATCATATCTGTCTGCTACCATTTGACCCTAAGAAAGTTACAGTAGTCACAGCATTCCTATTTATTTATGTATTCATACTTTGTTGACCAGATTAGTCCCATTAAGCCAATAGCCTCTTTTCAGGAGCACTCCCATTTTCTGTTTCTTGGATGGAGTTTGATATTCTTGATTATGATAAGCTCTTGACTGTTATCTTAAGTATGAAACTAATGATCAGTGGACTGGATCCTTGTCAACCAAGACTGGTCTTGGCCAGTTCAATTGTCCTTGGTCCAGTAATATTTCAGATATTGTCTTCTTCAATGAGCTTTCACAGTTTTCATTTGGCCTTTAAATATGCCTTTGTCATCCCTGTCCTCAAGAAAACATCCTTAAAGCCTTACATTCTTGATACCGAATACCCAGTCTCTAGCTTTCTTTTTCTAGGAAAGGTTATTAAGAAAGCTGACTACAATCAACTTCAGCCCCACCTGACAGTGAACTCATGGAACCCCTTCAATTTGGGTTTCACATTCTAATACAGAGACTACTCTTGCTTGAATGTTCAATAATCACTTAATGGCTCAGAACCAGTGGTACTAATCAGTACTTGGCCTTTTGGACCTCTCTCTACTAGATTTGACACTGTTCACCAGGACATTTTGATTGAGCATTTATGAACTTACTGTGGCATCACTTCTGTTGTGTTAGAAGGATATATATCTACCCTGTCTGCACATATTCAGAAGAGTTTCCCTGGAATAAACACCTCTTCTTTTTAGCTTCTTGAATGTGAAGGGCCACAAGGCTCTGCCTTAGGTCTCCTATTCTATACAGGTTATTTGCTTTCCTTGAGAGGTCTCATAAAGGGGAGGAGTTTAGCATACCATAGCTATACTGATGATACCCAGCTTTACCTCTCCTTCCAACAAGATGATATGGCAAGTGTGTATTTCCTTGGTGGTGACCATGAGGCTGTACATTATTGGTTTTCTTTTAATCATTTCAAGCTCAACATCTCCAAAACTGGAGATCATTACAACTCATTGGGGGGATGTTCTGCACCTAATTTTATTAAGTGAACAGCATATGCTACTTTCTTACTTAGCTCCTTATTCCATCTTCCTAATCTGAAATATTGCACTATTTTGTACTCTATGCATCTGCATTGTTTTCTCCACATACCTCTGTCAAATAATTTATTTTTTCCTCTTTATTTTCTCTTTCCATTTTATAAACCTGCACACCTAGCCAACATATCCCCTAGCCCTAAAAGTGCAGGAACATTAGATCAGCCCTAACCCATTGTCTGTCAAGCACCTCTCCCTCAATACCACTTAACTTTTAGCTAATCTCATACCCTAATGTTTCACTAACACCTTACTACTCCTGTCCTTCTACATTTATCACTTACCACTCCCACTATATATTCAACAGCTTACTTCTCATCTCTCCTCTAATAGGATCCCTCTAGAAATGCCTTCTATGTCTGTATTTGTAAAACTGACAGGATATTCTCATTATAAAATATCAACTACTGATACAGGGATGTCATGGATCAGTGCTCTGCTCAAAAGTGTATCTGCAATAAGTAAACTACTGCAGATATACAGACTATATAGTTCATTACTGTAAATACAATTTGCTGTATACATTTGTAAAGTACCAACTGTGTTATTGTTTGTAAATGTCAATTTATTGGAACTTTGCTATTGGGCCTCCACTGAAAATGAGCACTGCCTAGTAAGATTTTCCCAGTCAAGAAAGACAAATAAATAAATATATTGTGGTAATAAGCTTGAATTTAGTGATAAGGTGCATAGTTTAGGAATAATAGGCTTAAACTTAGGGAACAAATATCTGCTGTTTTGAAACCATCTTACTTCAACATGCAAAACATCTTCATAGTTCAGCACGTTTTACTGCAGGCTGATCTCTTGGTTGTTCATGTCTCTGCCTCCTCTTGGGTGGACTGCTGTAATGGTCAATACCTGGAACTCCCTAACACTGAATTTGGTCATTTACAGATGGTGCTGATTTCTGCTACCATGCTACTGAATGGTACATTTCTTTGCCAACATATTATGACTGTGATGCACAGACTACACTAAGTTCCAATACAAAGCAGAAATAGTATTGACAAGGATTTCATGCTAACGTGTGTCATGTTCATGACTTGGGGCTCCTTATACCTGAAGAAGCCATTTGTGACATATTCTCCCACTTGGAGCTTACACTCAGCTTTCTTTACTTGTGCTTTAGCTTATTGTTCTGTTTGCATGTTTTTTTGTGTTTTGTTTTACTTATTTTACTCTTGTTGTCTTTGTAATCAGGGTTTTGTTATGAAGTACCTTAAGAAAGGTAAAATTGAAGTAATAGATAATGTAGATGCACTTTGCTAAGGTTTTTTTTACCTCCGAACTAACATCATCAGGCTGTAGAAGATGCATGCATAGCACAAACAGCAACATCAATTGTATTTATCTTTCTACAAATTAGTTTTATGGTGAAACTTGTATACATTGCATGGATTGTGACACTTATTATGGTTCAGAACAATCCACTCTGCAGTGGTATTGAGAAATGTGAGGATGGTTGCTTAGCAGACAATAAATATATGGATGATAGCTGTAATGATGTACTTTATGTTGCATTATAGTTCCTGCCACTTCACTTCATCACATTATCTTCTATACAGAAGCAATATCCAGATATGGTATGTGTGTACACAAGTCTACCTCATTTGATCGAAATTTCAAAATATTGAACTTCGTATGATAGTGACCATATAATCGGTGGTCTGAAACATTGAACATGGGGCAATGCAGGAATGCTGTTTGTACGGAGATCACAGCACAGTGGGGATTGAGGAGTTTGCCCTTTTCCCCACTGTTGTGTGATCCTAGAGTTGGCATATACAATTAGCAGAGGGTGGGGGGTGCAGAGGAGGCATGTTCCCCTGCAAAAACACAGGATTTGTTATTTTTTTTCTTTTTTTTTGATGTTTCAGAAAGTTGATCATATGGTCTCAATATATGATGTTCAATGCTCTGAAACTTCAATAATATGAATTAGACCCATGTACACAATTCACAGGGGCCAGATCCGCATGCTAAGGTTTTCTTTTTTTTTACCTCCGAGCTAGTCATCAGGCTATACAAGATGCATGCATAGCAGGAACAGCAAAACATCAATTGTATTTATCTTTCGACAAATTAGTTTTATGGCGAAACTTGTGTTCAGTGCATGGATTGTGGCACTTAGTATGATTCAGAAGAGTGCATTTCAGAAATGCAGTCAGCTATTTTATGCAATTAGTCAATGTGGATGTGCTTTGCTTAATTAGTAACATGTACACAGAGGTCATCTTTCAACAGTGACATGTTTCTTTACAGCAGGATCTTTTTTCATGAAGTGCTTGGTGTTGAATTAAATAGTTTTGGCTATTTAATATAGTTGGCATATTTCTATTAAGTTAACACATTCTTCCTTAACTGCCACTTAACAGGCTTTATCTGTTGGATTCACTAACATATTTTACTTTGTGCCCAGGGTGTAATAATATTAAATGTTGTGATACACTACTTAATACAGTTTAGATTTCAACCTACTGAGCACACTTTAAAAGTGCTGGTCAGAATCCAAGTGGGAGGTTGGCATAATGGTTAAGGTGCTTACCTTAGAAATGCAAGGTGCAGGGTTTGATTCTGACATGGGGCAATTGGCTAGGCTTAAAATGGCTCATAAGGGCAATTAGCCTAGTACTAACCTATGAATAGAATAATACCTATGAATAGAATATCCTTGCATGATGATGATTTTACAAGCCCATTCTTTCAACACTGTCCCAGAGATGTTGTGCACCTCCATCCTTACTCATATGTTAAAATAATACACCTTTTATTAAAACAGTTTATCCAGCCATTTTCCCTTTTAAAATTTTAACATTACATATCACAAGAAATCCCTATATATTAGTACCATATGCAAGGCTGCAGAAAGGATAATTAGAACTTTATTGTGGGGTGATTTGTGGCCTGCTCTCATATTCTAGTCCATAACCCATTAAAGTGATTGTGATTGTCAAGAGTGGTGTCACTGTGACCAGAATATATACCATATTACTGTAGCTTTTCTTTCCTACCTTAGGATGTAGTGATTTCATTTTTTTACTTTAAAGGGTAGACTACCTCATTTTATGTTCTTTGAGAAAGTAAGGTGTCATTTTGCACGTCATGCTTTTTAAACAGAACACTTGGTCCTCCTTTTCAACTCTATGTCTCTTAGCAATGTCCAGAAGAGCGCTACTGTCTGTAGTGAATTACCCACTGCTGACTGGCAAAATAAATTATAGAAGACACACAAGTGCCTACATAACAGACTACTGTGTCTGAAAGTGTGGGTGTATTACACATCTCTGTTCAGCAGTAATTTCAGACTAAATGCTGGTAGAACGAATTTATTTCCCAAAAGTCAGTTTGCTTTAGTATTAATATCTGCTTACATTTCAGAGCCTGGGATAAAATGTATTCTAGTAACTCACAATGCTGAACAATATTCAGAGTAACTCTTGAGCATTAAAAGACCACATTTTTGTTTATCAAATCTATTTTACCAGTCAGTGCAGAACCATCCTTTTCGCTTGACAAATGGATGACCAGGACACCCCCCACCACCACCACCAAATGATTTCCTTCCTTGCAGCTCCCATCAAGAGGTATTATGTCTTAAATGCTAGCTCTAAGCATCTGAGTTACACTAACAGTACAAAAGGGAAGGGGCCTCTCTGCAAGCCATTCATATGTTGACAGATATGTGTCAAGTAACTGTTTAACATTACATTTATTAGAATCCTTCTGGAGCTAAGGTGTGTAGAGAACTGTCATTCTGGTGGGTTTCTTGCAGTCATTACCCAGGAGATTTGATAACCTGTATTAGGTGTAATTCTTGGTTCCAGTTCATTATATATGTTGGCTTATGCAAGCTTCCATCAGAACTGTAAAATTGAAGAAAACCTTATACCATGCAATTTGTCTTTCAGAATTACTCCCGGTCCTTCTTTTGGAAATTGGGTACTTTAAAGCATTTAAGCAGAACTACTTCAGAATAAAACACCCTTTCAAAGCTGGGCTTAACAGTTATAAATATATTTACAAATACACATTTATGAATTGGCTTTGCTATTATTTAGTAGTGTATGTACCTCTGTTTTGCATTCTGTTTTTCTTCCCGATGTTCTTGCTGACCATCAAGCCACTGCACCTACTGTCCATTCTCCCCCATCACTGAGGCAAGAGCCTTTCCTGATGCAGCCATCATCTAGGCAGCCCTGAGGGATTTTTGCTGTCTAGCCTAACCCTCTCACAACAGCTGACCTGAGTATATACTACACTTTTCACCCTCTCTGGGAGTGTACATTCTTAGTCATGCCTCATTAAGGCTGCCATGCAGATACAGCTTGTCAGAGCCAAGTACATGTCCCTGGACCCTAATGCGCCATTCCTCTCCCACTACAGGAGGTGTCTGCACTGTACTGGCCTTGTCTGCCTCTCTCCCCCCAGAAAAGGTGATCTGATGTTAGTCATTAATATTTACCCTGTCCAACCTGTTTTTTTTTTCACTGCCCAAGCCACTAACAGATATCTGGTTATCCTCGTTCCAATAAGAACTTCATCCCTGTATTCCACAGAGCCAGCGCTTTTACTCTTTGAATAACATATTGCTAATATTATAATGACCTATTATTAATAAGTTTAAACATGCTATATTTTTCTCGCTGTGTATAATACTGGATCCTGTTTTGTACAGTTATAATAATTTCAAGGTGGTGGAGTTCTTACTTTGAAAAGAAATAAGTTGATATAAACAGTGTAGTAAAATGTACTTTATTTCAAAGAGTAGATATAATAACATCACATATCAGTTTAGTTTTTATATATTGTCAATATAAACATTTTCTGATATATTTTAACAGAAATAGTCACTGTATGGATTTTGTCTTGAAAATGAATCTCTAAGGGGATCCAAATGCACTACATAAAATATTAATTTGTATTGAATAACCCATTATCAAGCAGTTGTGTCAGAAACAATGTGGAAATACAAACAAGGCACAGATCAATAAGGTACTATGAGCTATATGTTTATATTAAACAAATTAAAATAAAATCTACAGTGGAAAAATACAGCCATAGTTAGCAGTGTTCCTGCCAAAAGAAACAGGTTCTTTCCAGTCTAAATAAACAGCCTCTAAAACGTATGAGTATAAGCAACTAAATGTAATTTACTGAATGCTTACTCTAGAAATACAAGATATGTTTGTATTAATGTGATATGCAGTAAAGGCATATAAAATAAAAAAAAAATGAACAAGCACAGGAATCTGTCTAGTTCCAACCTCACCACCACGACTGCTGAGGAAAAAATAAAAAAAACGACAAACTCTCAGTCTTAAAACTTTGTTGATGAGCTCAGTCACAATAATTTCCAAAAAGTATGAAACCCAGGTAGTGTTCCAAAGCAAAAAACCTTAATTCATCACAGACAACTGATTCTCAGTAACAAAAAATTAAATAATGAACACATAACAAAATCAGCTCATAAGGAAGCCACAACATATTATCTCTTGTTGCCTTTATGAAAAGTTTCTTGTAATGCTATAAGGTGTTTTTTTTCCTTGTTAGAAAATAAAAGATAAAGTCTGGGGCTTTTACTAATGAATGCTTTGTTTCTTCAAATAATGATGAGGTGGTGAATTTTTGCTTGAAGCTACTTAGTATTTACCATTTCTAAAGATGGTATAGCAAGCATCATCTGAAACCTCCACTGCTGTGCTTTTTCTTCAGTGTGTTAAACCTAGCATTATGACCTTTAATTATTGCTGTATCCATAGAAACCTGTAGCAAGTTACTAAATTCAATTTCTGTCACATAGGTAACTACAGGCAAAGCTTAATTACTGCTTTGGAAAATAAACAATGCCATTATAGTGATGCAAAGCATATATAGTGTTATTATTTGATGTTTTTTGCTGAGGATCTGGAGTAGAGATAATATACATAAAATAAAAAAATATATTATTCTCAGTTATTGATATCTAGTCAGATGTTGCAAAAGGTATCAAATATTTTTATAGGATGTAGTACATTTTGTATGGATAAGTAAAACTAGAAGAGACTATAATGTACATTCCTTGTAACTATCTCTTCACTATTAAAACTACATCAACTGTTTATGTAGATAGACCCACTTAACACTAAATAATCACCTCTTCCTACGTCAAATGGTTATCTGAATGCTTTATTTTCAAGTCATCTGTTATTGCATTAAATCACACTTTTCTCCAAATGCACCATGTTTTCTTAAACTGCCACAGCATAGGATATAATTAATTACTTTAAAAGTGATAATATATGCATTGCTTCATTTGATAACATAGAATTTTGGTTACCTATCATTAGTAGGTGTGATCCACAGATCAACAGGCATGCAGCTTTGCAGGTGATATAGTTAAATATATCTTCTAATGCTAATTCATCATTATGATACAGAGACTGGCTGTGGCACTGAAGAAGTCTGGGGATGGTGGGTTCAAGAGATGAGGCACATTGCTCAAGCTGTCACAGATGCTGGAGTCACAGTATTCACGACTCATAAGTTATGGACTTACATAGTGATAGATCCAGTCTACCCACTTTCATCTCCCTTTTGATGACTTCAGTACAGGATATCTCTGAAGGTGGTGGACCCAGAAGTCGAACTGGCCCTTGAGATCATAACCAGCTTTTAGTCTCTTGCAAAAGTATACAAAGAAACCAATGTCATTATAACACAAATATAATCTATTGATGTATTCTTAAGAAAAGGTTAGAGAAGTAGCTGTCTCACTTGTTGAATGACCCTTGAGTCTACCTTGTAAATGCTGTTATAGCAAAAGATGGAGCAATGTGAGAAGAGTGAATGCAACAAAACGCCAGTCAGACAGTCAACTTTTTTATGGTCTTTGGTTCTTTTCAAATACAACTGAGGCTGTCTGTGAATATCTGAACAATAAAGCAAAAATTCTCCATGATTTGAATACTGAGGAAAAATACATATTATATGACTGATAAAAACGTGTTTATGTGGTTATCTTTGGTGTAAATGAAGACTGTTCTGGCAGATGTAGGAGACACTAGAAATAGAGCCAACCATGAGAGGAATTTAAGATCTGTTCTGGTTATCTATTCAAAAAGAGGTAATGTTATTTTTGCCAGGCAAAAATATAAAGATTCCACAGACTCAAGGACTCAAAAAGTAGATGTCTCAGCAAGAAGATGCCTTTCAAAAAGACCTTGGATACCTTTAAATATGTCAGTGAAAAGGAGTTCAGAAATAACTGCTGAATTAATTTTTACTGCTGCAGCATGGACCAATTCCACTTTTATTTTTGTAAGAGTCCACAATGAACACAAATAACTACACAGCATACACAGCACACACAGACTGAGCACTTTCTTCCCTCCAACCAGGGACTTCATCAGAATCACCTTGCTGTATAAATATACAAAATGTACAATTCGTTTCACATCTTTTAGTGCTTTATGAGAAAAGCACTAAAAGATGTGAAACTAATTGTACATTTTATATATTTATACAGCAAGGTGATAGTTTTTATTGCCTTATTTAAAGAAAATCATTAAAACCAGTGCAGGGGGTGACTGTAACATTACAAAAGTAATTTACAGGGCACAGTACAATGAATGTGATGCATTCTATGTGGGCAAGACTGTAAATAAACTCAAGCATAGGATTTCATATCATCTGTCAGAAACCCGCTCTGGATGTAAAAATAATGCACTAGCCAAACACCTTTCTCTTCATAAAAGACACACAGGTTTTAAGTTCCAGATCCTGGATCGCATAGACATGGGTGATCTTGAAGGAGACATCCCGAATATTCTGGAGAAACATGAACTCATCTGGCAATTAAAGCTGAACTCTTTTAGGAAGCCTGGACTAAACTACTATTGTTCAATTAAAAGTGCACTGGAACTTAGAAAATTGCCACATTGTTTACATGACTAATTGTATTTTATTTTATTTTATTCTACCAGTTGGTTTTAAATACCATTTTAAATCAGTTGTAATTTAAGTGTATATTTTGTTTCCGTCATCATTTTTTCTGTTTCTTTTTTCCACTTTATTCAAAATGATGTGTAATAACAATACTAACTAATTATACAATTATATATATTTTTATAGATTGTTTTAGGGTTCTTGTACACAGACCTGAAGAAGTCTAGATGGATGAAAGAGATCTTTTTTAACAATAGGTTATGAAAATAGAAATTGATTTTTACATGCAAAATGTATATGTATATATTTATATATATTCTTTGATTGACAAATGAAGTAAGGTTGATATATTTCCAGCCATGTAGTATACTGTCTTGGATAAAATCACAGACTTAATAATCTACTTAATAATCTGGTTAAATAAGAGGCACCACATCATTATAAATTTTATTTAAAGTACATAAGGGTTATATATTATTATTATGATGGCTACTAAGTAGGGCAGGACCAGCTCGAATGTCACACTGATGGGGGAAGGGATGTGACTTTAACATGTGTACCAATAACACTTTGCTTTACAGCACAATAAACTACTCCCATGCCTGATAAAAAGTATATATATCTATATATCTATATATATCTATATATATCTATATCTATATATATATATATATATATATATATATATATATATATATTTAGAAAGCTTGTGAGGAAATTATTACTCTATTTTTGTTTTACTTGGATCGCTTGTCTATGTACTTAATAAAGGATTTTCGACTGGAAACAAACTGCCTGCCTTGCTTGGATTACTTTCGAATACTTAGTAATGCTGTACAATTATATATTTTCTATTATTATTTTTTGTTTTGTTTTATTTTGACTTAAGACGAGTTTAAGTTCGCTACTTCTACCACTATTGTCTGATCTGATTAATATACAGTGATTAACTAGAAATATATGGACTGAAAATCTTCCACACAGAGAAGTTTCTTACACTGTTTTGTTTTTGGACCCACTACACTTTAGTGGGTTGTTTTGAGACTTTGGGGATACCATGGAGATTACTTGTTTTTTATAAAAAAGAATTTACAATCTTATTTGAATATGTTACCAGTGCATGTAACTTTGTATGAATTGCAGAAGGTGTCAGTTCTGGGCACATTGCTGATGCTGCAAAGAGCACTTCTAGCTAATATCAAAGATTGAAACAAAACTAATTTCATGAACATTAATCATACTTTGACTTCGGAATGGGATCCATTACTGTCATTGTATTAGAAACTCAAAAGACTTGACGAAATTAAAATGGGAGGATGTCTTACAGAGCCTGCATTGTTAGTAAAACTACTTCATTTCCAACATGTTTATACATAAAATTTCTGTTCCTGAAACCAGTTGCCTTGGACACATCTATGATAGCAATCATGTTAGGTGATGGATGGGGTGAATGTATACCTCTGAGAAAATTGTGTAGTTGAAGTCACCACTGTAGATTTTGGCAGCACACCCAAGAAGTCCTGAATAGAAAGGACACAGGAGTCTGTATTCTGACTACATTTAACTTTTAGTGTCCAATGCAAAACTGTCATGTGACATCTTACAAATACATTCAGAAAAATGATCGCCACCGTTTGACCCTCAACCTTGAGGCATAAGGCTAGTGTCTCTATGGGGGATGTCAGTAGATTCAGCACCTGTAGTGATACTGGCCCTGACTTGGGAAAGACTGAATAGCAGTACAGAGTATCTGTGCAGCACCTAGTGAAAGTAAATGCTTATAATGGGTTCTTCTGAGATTTTAAAGTATTCACTGAGATTAACAAGAACTGGAGCAGTTGCTGTAATTAGCCCATGCTACAATCAGGAACCCTGTTGTAGGGGCCACCAGGAGCCAGTCATATAGGGAAAGGAAGACTCTGGTTCCTATTTTCCTGA
Organism: Protopterus annectens; assembly: GCF_019279795.1. Taxonomy (NCBI): domain Eukaryota; kingdom Metazoa; phylum Chordata; order Ceratodontiformes; family Protopteridae; genus Protopterus; species Protopterus annectens. Next base: position 1,302,713,120 of record NC_056739.1, read on the forward strand.
GACGTCTTTTAACTGCTGCTATGCCTTTGGTGAGTATCATGAGGGTTGTGGTGAAACCAAATGAAAGGGCCTGTAACTGAAAGTGAGCATCTCACACCTGGAGTGTGGGAGCTATCTAAAGCCCTTGGTTATTTTGATATGTAGATATGTACCCTGGATATCCAAACAGCATGTTATCCCCCTTCTCTGTGCATGAAACAGTGGGCTACATCATGACCATCTACATCTTAGTTTTCTGCATTAATTTGTTTAGATCAGCCTAAGAGCTTGACAAGCCTTCAGGGAACTGGTTGATTCCTGGAAAGAATATTGTGGAAATACTGATTTTGCAGACCACCACTGGTTCTAGGATGGTGTTCATTATGAAAACTTTTGTTACCCCCTGGCTTCTGAACACTTCTCAAATGGAAACTAGTGATCTTTTTTAAACCAAACATATTCGGAATTCCACTGATTTTCATAAAATTTGCCATGAAGGATGCAAATAGTTGAGTGCATCTTCCTTTCATGCTCACCCCTCTGCAACTTTTCCTTTGTCTGTAAAATAAAGACAGCTGATCTATTATGGGGGTATTACTGAACATTACCTTGAAGTTTTTTTCACAAAACAGTGATGTCTAAGTAAATCATTGCATGTTGAAGCCTGGTCAAGGTGGATGAATCATTCCATCAATTACACTGTACAGAAGTTACACTGATAGATTAGACTTTTTCCATAGTTGCCTCCTGGTACTCCAGTTTCCCATGAAGATCCACATATAGAAATCTATGCAGTGTGATTAATGTCCATTGCTCTAGGCCACTCTGGAAACAAGTCATGAGCATCAGGTAATTCAGTGCCCAAATGTACAAGACAGCTGATGCATAGCAATCCTTCTTAAACTGGTCTTTTTCCCAATACTCATCAGGGGGATGAACTATTGGATTGTCTTCCAAGGGTAATTTTTTAAGAGCAGACACTGCAGTACAATTGACTAGCGGAGCCTAACTCTAACATTCTTGGTCCATGGGCGTCAGTGAATCCCATACAATCTCTTTGGCATAGCTGCTGTCACAGATCACTTCTACCATGCCATCTGGATGTCAAAAATATATATATTGTTGGCCAGAGAGACCATAAAAAAGTAGTAAAGCATAGGAAAAAGCTATCTACAATATATTTTTATCCAATGAGCCACAGGCTTTTTACCAAGATCCCATTAATGCATGAATTCAGCGATCTCCCTGAATTTAGGGCTCTCATGAGTGTAACAGGCAAACTCTTCCCTTCAGCCATATCTGTATCTATAATTGCAGATTCCATGTTGGAGTCTAGCTGTTTCATTTTGGTTAACCTCTTCAAAAGAGCACTTGGAAGGGACTAATTTAAAAGGTGGGGAGAGGAAATTAATCCAGATGTCAGTTTTCTGTCCATCATTGCCTTTCTACTCCATCTGACTATTAAGGGACAAGAAGGGAGGGCCAGTGTATCAGAGCTGATATCATTCTGGAATGTTGCCAAAATCAATGCAGACTCTCATGGGGGGTCTACCAAAATAGACTGTTGTTTCTGCATTGGCTCTGATTACTAGGGTATCGATGTTGAGGTCTTCAGCATCAAAGACACCTTTGACACAGAAGGAATCAGCACTGAGGGACTCCTGCTCAACTTAACCTGTCCAAACCCAACAGGGAGGTAGTCATCAGCACTGAGGATGGTTTTGATACTGAGGCCCTAAATGCCAATTTTAGCAGTGCTGGGAATGACTCTGAAGACATTGGAGCTGTGATTGTCACTGACCCATTGATGTTGATGGCCTGCATCCTAGGAACCTTATGCATTGAAAGTATAGGTACTGAGGACCCCGATACAGAAAGATAAAAGTACCAAAGAAGATGTAAGCATCTTTGCTGAGTTGGAGAATTGTGAGATAATCATCAGTTTCACTGACACTGTCACCAAGACAGAAGCAGGTAAGGGAACATCTGGAATAATGGAGGGAGTGAGACCATTTCTTACTGGCATAGAAACTGGGGGGATGCCCAATATGAATTGAACTTTGATGATAGCTCTGATCATTTTTTTCCCAGTCTAAATTCACAACAGTGGTATTGTGGAGAGACCAGGAGGAATAGACAGCAAGAGAAGAGGGAAGCTTAGAGCCAAAATACTTATTCTTCAGCTTAAAAAGCTGATTATCCTTTGTCTCCTGGGAGGGTTCTGTATCACTAATATTTCCAAATGGAAAACCATTGAAGTAGATGAGTGATCCTGGAATTGAAAGGTAAGCTCTGGACTTCTCACTAACTGAATCACACTTTCAACCTACTTCTTCTTCTTCTGAGCTTCATGGTCTAGAAGGTTGTTCAGAAGCAGCCTTTCAAAATGAGTTTGTTTCTTCTGTCTTGAAGTGTCCTGGAACCACCCTCCTTGCATATGTCATAAACAATGTCTAAATTTTCCATCCCAAGGTAAGTGACACAAAGGGTGTGCTTGTCACGAGAGTAGAATTTTGTGTGAACATTTCTGTCCCTTTTTGAGATTAGAACTCTTATCCATGACAGCCTGATTAATTGCCTAACATCTAACTGACTATCTAATAACAAGACATGCTAAGAGGAGACACAAACAGCACTGACTTTGAAGTAAAGTGTAACAGGTTGCTATCAACTAACAGACGAGGTACACAATACACCTTGCCCTACCTTTAACAACAATAGAAGATGGAAAAAAAATTGGTGACCTGGCAAAGCGCTACAGGAAGACTAACAAATGCTATTACAAACTAGCAAAAATAAAACCTTTACAAAAAGAGATCTGACCAAAATCAATGAATATTAACAGAAGAAAACAAAACAGTATTAAACTAACCATATAAACTTTTTAATAGGCCTAGAATCTCATTTAGATGTGAATGTTAACATGGCAAATAAGATCCGGAGAAACAGAGAGGTGAGGTGCATTATTTTAGCAATAAGAGAAGTCTGAGCCTGGTAAAGACTTAAGGATGTTGACTGACTTCTTCCTGTGTTGACCAGTCCTGTAGTTAAAATGGATGGACTGAAACATGTACAGTATGCCAGTTGCTAGACGGCATTTTACACACATTTAGGCACACACCCTTTTCATGCAGGAAATAAATTATGCACCAGAATCATTATTTGCAGGTCTACACAATGTTTCTTTTTAGAAAGAAGGGCAGCGGACTACTTTTGATGTTTTTTAATATTGAAACAAACAGCTATTTATAATTTTGGATGCTTGTCTCACTCATGTCATATAGTGCCTTTTTCAAATTAAACTCTAATCAGAGGATGCCTAAAATGTCTGCTTGGAAAATAAGCATCAGAGTGACTTTCAGGATTCATTCCCAGATTCAAAAAAAAAAAAAAAGAAAAGCAAAAAGCATTATTTTGCAAAAAGTAACATTATCTATTCTGATTACATTTGGTCTTTAAAGTGAGGTTCAGATTTATAATTTAAACATGTTCATGTTTCAAAAAGTCCAATCAGTGATGTCTTAAAAACTGACTTCCATATGCACTTTGCACTGCATTCCACATTTTACATGGGAATGGGGGAATCCGAACTGCAGAATGGAAAGGACAACTCTGTTTTCCAGTCAAGTTTTACAGGCTGTGGTGCTAAGTAGATATGGATAGCTAGAATCATTGCTGCACTGAAGCAATCTTCAACCTTGGTTACTACGACGCTGACCATACATGTCCTGTGTCTGAACTAAGCTAATTCATTTCACAGACTTGTGATTTCCAGGTTTTCTCTGAGTAATGTATGTGACATCTAGGCATTAGTCACTGATGGCTAAATACACCCCCTCATCATTCAAGGGATGTGATGGCAACAAAAGTCATTTGCTTTTAATAATATTTGTAATCCTGACATTTTTATCCCAAATATTAAAGTGCGCAATGCTTTTTGCATTATATCAACATCATTTTGACCAGTAATCACCTTTCCTAGCTTGATGTCATCTGCATAAATGTTTAAGAAGATGACAGAAACAAAAGACACCACTCAGATTAGAAAGATGAGGGCCTAGCAGTAAACTGGCTGTATGCCATATGATAAGGGGTTTCATCTTGAACTCAGCCCTTCAAATTCTACAGTCCAAGACCCATTAATGAGGCAGCTGATAATCATGTGATCAGTTGTGTCCTGCATCCAGACTTTTTAAACTTAGTTATTACCAAAGCCTGATTTATTTAATCAAATGCTTGCCAAAAGTCAGTGTAGACTAAATCTACCTGCAGACGCTTGACTGAAAACTATGGCAATACTGGTAAAATAAATTGTAGTTAGCTATCAACCTGTTACCTGACTATGCATGCCAAAAATATTAACCACACCATTTTTTACCTAATTCTAAAAGCATTTGGTCCAATATTAATTTTTACATAATTTTGTCTGTGCAAGATAGGAGGCTTATGCATCTGCATTCTGTCACTAGAGATCTAGCTTCTTTATTTTATATATGAATATAATGATGGCTTTCACCAATCTGTTTGAATACATCTTTCATTTGATTTTTTAATAAGTAAATAAAGAATGAATTTTTGGCTTTTCCCAGTTAGGGGGTCATCACAGGGGATCACCGGTCTGCAGATTGATTGGCAGTAACGTTTTAATGATGTCGAGTTGCCAGCCCAGTGCCCAGTCTTCACAGAAGGCACACACCCATGCACTTACCTGCATGTCTTTAAAACTCACAGGGAGGACATGCAGACTCCACACAGAAGGTGCTCCAGCTGAGATTCAAACTGCAGAAATGTTTGGTGTGGGGCGACAATGTTAACCATTGCACCACCATGGCTGATTCATTTTGTTAATACAAAGCACCCAACTATGACACTTAATAAAGTTCTAAGATATATTTTTATATTTTTTATAATTTAGTGACCAAAACTATACTGCATCATGTTCTAGCAGTTTTATTAGCATTATTATGATTTCTGACTGGTGAAGTATAAGCTTCAGTAGCTACTATACTACTCTATGTCTAAGAATAATTTAAGAAATGGTATGTCACAGCTTTCTGCATGTACATGATAGCTGTTACCTTGTCACCATCTAGTTGAAGATCATTTTCTGAAATACATGTCCAATTTAATTCAAAGATGTTATGTATATCTGTATTTTAGTTTCAAACCTTGAAACATCTGCATGCTAATTCACTTAAATCAGTTGTCTGATATGTTTCTTCTTTATAACACATCAGACTAGAATGTCATCTATTATACTGACTACTCATCTTGCCCTTCAACTTTTAATGTTGCTATCCTTTGCATCGCTTCAGGACCTGACAAAATCCCAAAAGACAGAGTCAAGAACCTACATAGGTATCCATAGACATACTGAAAGTTCGAAGTCTGGAACTGAGGTTATCCCACTTGGTTTACCAAAATCCATAGTTTACATCAGGCACTGAGAAGACTCTCGCATTAAACATAATCATTACTGCTGACTGAGTAGTGTGAAGTAGAAATGTTCCATTTTGATGGATTTAAGTTTCTGAGAATAGGGCGGCCACGGTGGTGCAGTGGTTAGCGTTGCTGCCTCATAGCAAGAGGTTCTCTGGTTTGGTTCTCAGCTGGGGTGCCTTCTGTGCGGAGTCTGCATGCCCTCCCTGTAGTCGCATGAGTTTCCTCCAGGTGCTCCGGTTTCCTCCCACATCCCAAAGACATGCTGTAGGTGGATTGGACACTCTAAATTGGCCCTAGGTGTGAGTGCGTGCATGTGTGTGTGTTCTGTGGAAGGTTGGGCACCGGGCTGGCAACTCGACATTGTAAAACTCCCCTGCCAATCATGAGCAGACAGGTGATCTGCTGAGGCGACCCCTAACCAGGAAAAGCCAGAAGAAGTTAAGTTTCTGAGAATCACTGCATATTCTGATCTGTTGCTGCTTGCTTCTTGACTTGTTACTGTACTGTTGAACCACTATTTTGCCTCTGTCTATGATTTTCATTGTCTCTTTATTCTTTAGGTCATGTTGTAGCCCAGCTTTAAGCACGATCAAACCTAGGAACATGAGTTACAGGAACCATCTTAGGTTAAATTTTGTGTGACTCAGCTTGCAAGCTTCCTAAGTCTTCATACAAGTAGATTAGCATATTTCTTCACACAGTGCACAGGATAGCCTGTGACTTATAATTCCCTCCTTCCAAATAAACACTAATAATAGACACATTTGACTGAACTTGTCTGCCATAGTAGGTTGTTTGCCAGTAACATCATGACCTTCTTGATCTTTCACTGAAATATGCACTTTAGTTTCAGTATTCAGGTACCTTTGTAATGTACTAGCTTTAGAGTTTTTCAGGCACTAAAGATGACCATTTTATGACTGTTCCCTGGTCCCTTTTGCACATTTGCAGAGAACATAAACATATCCTGCAACACTATGTCTCCACTGTCAACAGACACAGATTTTGACTGTTGTCCATAGTTTTTCTTATTGTGCTGTATAAATTGTCTCATTTTGCATATTAACTGCTTGAATTATCTTCTCTATGATGAGAGCAACATAAGCATCTCTGCCTAGAATTTATGGTTACTTTAACTAAGCTTGCATTGCCCCTGTCTGGAAGTGCATTTTCTCTCCTTTAGTTTTATACATGCTATCCAACTAAACCTGCCCCAGATGCTTGATTTTATGTCCAGAATACTGAAAGAAACATGCAAGATGACTAGTACAATTTGCTGTTTAAACTCAGCATCTGAAATGTTAATTTTTGCTATGATGTCTCATTTTTAAATGTATCGTGTTTAAATGGAAATGTCAATTTTGTCCACATTTGCAGTTTGGACTAAATGTACATTCTGGCTCTTACTCAACACACTAACATTGCATGAATTATGCATTGTATTTACTAAATTCATTGTATTAATGCCAACAAACATCTTTTTCTTTAACTATTCCGGTGTCTCTAAACATTAGTATCTTGCTCTTATAGTGTCTGGTGAAATGGTCATTTCTTTCACAGAGCTTGCAGACTTGATGTACTGCTTGGAAACATTATGGTGCTGTATCCATGTTTTCAAAGGCTGCTTGCTTATGACCAGGTGTTATCTTTGTTATGATGCAGCTGACCTGCAATTTTGCTTCAATTCAATTACCTTTAGTGAGTTTTTGCTTTGTTTACACCTTATTGTCATGAGTAGACCTTATTTTATGCACCTACTATTTCTCTATCATATTTTTTAAGTTGCATATTTGATGTTTGCTTACTCCGTATACATCGTAGGCTTTTCCAATTGTAAATCTAAGTTTCATTCTGCCACTTAGCAAACTACTACTAATTCTACTGACAACTCTACCTTTTACACAAATGAGTAAGTCAAAGTCACAAAATACAAAATATTGGGCTCTATGTTTAAGATCAGTGTCATGATATCTGCTGATCCCCTTAATTTCTAGTAAAACACAAATGTTTAGTATATGGAAAATCCTTCTTTGCCTTGCAGCATGCCTAGAATTTACTTTGTAAAACTGTAGTTTTGTTTCTCCCTTTCTTTCGTAATGCAAAATGTTAAATATCTTGATGGCTTCTTTGCTTGTGATATCAAGGAACATAACCCACTGTATTTTTCAGGCTTTTCCCCAAATGCACTCACTGTGGGATGCATTTTAGAATGTTAAATCCATAGTTTCTCTGCTGTTTCAAATATGGTGTTTATAGGGCGATCATACTGAGCCAAAATTGAAGAAAGGTAACAAAAAATGGCCTGTGGCTCAGAGGAATGTGAAAATAAGTTGAAATTAGTGACTGAGCTTTGTGACAGATCTGCTTGAAGACAAAATTGTTTTGGTGAAAATACATAAAACATATGAAAACAACAAGACTAACAGCAGAATAAAACAGTGAATGTCTTGATCTGTTTCATTGCTAGCCTGTATATCCTTATGACGTACCCAGGATAGGTCTTCTACTGGGACACACAAAAGCACAGCATACCCTAAAAAATCAGAGGAAAATGAAAATGCAAATTGCACTGTCAAAACAGGCAATTTTGATAGCATGTTACCTATAGGTTGGCTGTGTTGACACATTATTGCACCTGCACATTGGTGTAAAGTTTGTAATGTCAAGGCAGCCATTTGATAGATGCACATTTGGAAGCTTGCATTTCAAGAGTTTAATGAAGACTGACACCACACACCAAGTAACACAACACACACTATTTTTTAACTGAGACTTCCAAAGTCTCATTATTCTAATCATGTAAAGTATATGTGACAGCTTAGAGCTACAGAGACAGTTTGTCTGTTTTAAATAAACTGTTTTTACCTCTCTATTTATGTTAACATATTCCAGTACCTTTTGTATTTCTCAAATCATCGTATTCACAATTTTGTTTTTAAAACAAAAGAGGTCTCACGCAGTTTCATTCATGGAACTTTTCAGAGTTCATTAGTAGTATGAACAGCTGAGCGGGGTAGCTCTGTCTTTTTTTTTTTTCAATTTCTGTGCTAGTTCTTGATTGTCCATAACAATCAACATGTCTGAAAGCAAGGAAGCTCATAGGTGTGCTTTATACTGGAACACCACAAAGCACTGAAGGGGTGACTAACTTTGTAGATATATCACTCAACCTGAAGCCATAGACAACTGCATCAAGAAAAGTGCTGTGATGATAAATGATCATCATTTTGTGATGAGTTAATTCAGATGGTAGGGGGTGCAGATAGGCAGACATAGGAAACTTGAAAAGATGGTGATAGGGTCTTGGAAATGCCTCAACAATGATTCCATGTTCTATGAATTTACCTAATTTCCATTTGTTGACTGTGATAGCCCGGCTAGGTTAGGCTAAAAATATAGCCCCTTTAAGAGGAGATATGGGGAAAAATCCCAAAATAACAGCTGTTTTACAATTCAAACCACTATAAAAGAACATTCAGTAAAACTGTGACTTTCAAAAAGCTTGAACATAGAAAAAGAATCAAAAATAAAACAGGTAGATGAGTGGAAAGTACTATTCTAATAAGTGAGTCTTGATACAGGATTTAGTGTAGTATTGAAATAATACCTATATACATTGTATAAAATTGGTACATTTGTGAGACAGGATAACAGTAAGGAGGTTAGGAGATACAGACAGATGGAAAAAAGTATTCATATGAGCAGCTAAAACGAGTGAAATAAGAGAAATGACTGAGAAGTGAGAAGAGAATTGGGACTAAGATGGTAGGTGATTAGATAAGGACAGATGGAGAACTGTAGAGATCAGAGGAGTTAGAAGGAGTGAGAAGAGAAGCAGAAAATGGGTAGAAGAAGAGAGTACAAAGGTTTACTGGAGTTACAAATAAGGGAGTAGGAGAGTATAAATTGATTGACTGTATAGTAATGAGTTGGGAGGCACAATGCCAGGGCATTTCTATGGGCTAGGCTGCAGGGCCATTAGCCTAGTACACACCTATGAACCTATGATTAACACAATGGAACATGAAGATATTGGATGGGGGAATAAGGGGAAAGTAATAAAATATAGATATCATATTTTAGTGTTGTGGTGTAATTGTTATTATACAATGACTAGCCATTAATATTAAAAAACGAGCATGCTGATTGATCAGCTGCCTGTTATAAATCGAGCATATACTAACAGCAAAAGCCTGGCTGCTAAAGTATCATTGAATGGACCTTTAGAAATTAGGTATTGAATGAAGCACTGAATTGGTAAGAAAACATTTAAGTTCAGTTTCTGTAAAACTTACAGTACATTGCAGTAGCAATTAGCATTAGGGTATGATCAAATGGAAGTATTAGAAGCTGTAGGAAGTAAAATATTACAAATAAGAGGTGCTATATAAGAGGAAGGTCATGGAAACAAATAAGAGATGAACTAGAGAGCCGAACTACTGTTCTACACACTACAGTGCAACAAAACAATAGGGAAATGTACATTGTCAATGACACAAAATATGGCTATACAGCAACTAGAGACTATTGTGAAAATGTATGCTGTTGGGAGATGGTGCATCCAATAAATAAAGGATCATCACCACTCCCAAAAAGGCAAGCAAAACCTGCTAAGCATAATACTAGAGGATGGTCATGGCAAGGAAGAAATTTTATGTCACGATCAAAGTCCTGTTCACCATCAGGAGATTACATTTTTCTTTTAAAAAAAAATAATGGAGATCGTCCCTTCTCTGTTGTTTGCTTTCTAAAGCAGTGATGTACTGTGTAATGCTGGGAACTTAAGTCCCATACGCATGTGGAGTACTTCATCAAAGGGCAGAATCCAGAAGCAACACGGAAGAACACCATAGCATCATTATACAAAGACATTATTTAAGAAAAGTAAGTATTTTTGTTGTTAAGTAATGTCATTGTATAATAGCAATGACCCATGGCTGACTTTGTTTAGTCCCTCGGGCTTTACCCTTGTGACCAAACCACACCAACTGTGGGTAAATCCTGCATTACCCACTCTCAGCTGTTGCTTATTGCTATAATACAATATTGTTTACATGAAGTATCCGATTGAGTACTACAAGTATGATTTGAATAGTTCTGTTATCACTTTATGCAGGGACATGACCAAATGTTGCTTAGATATCTCTTTAGGTGTGGTACACATTTTTTAGTGTTTGAGTTAGTTCTAATATCTTTGTCATCACATTCTAATGTTTTGTCACAGCTACTGAGTAAAGAGAGTCACTGTAAGGATTTAATGATCTATTGATCAAACTTTGATCATGCTTTTGTCATATTAACTATTTATCTGTATTGTATTTTTGAACTAGATTCGCTGACATCCTGAAAATATTCCATATATGTGAGGAGTTTGGGGTGAGGATTCTGTGTATATATTGTTCAAGATCTCATTAGCCAAGGGGGCAACAAGAAGTTGTGCCTGTATAGTAGCAACCATGGCACCCAAGTGATGGAGTTTAGAAGTAAGGGAAGTTCACAGTGCAAGCTGAGAAGAGGCATCTCTGAACTTAACTGATGGGTACTGACAAGCCAGAAAATCATCGGCTTCAGTAGCTGTCAAAATGAACACTTGGAGGATGGGAGAGGAGTTTGGTGAGATTTACTTATGTATTTTACATGTTGACCGGGATAGTCCGACTGGATATATGTCCATTTTCAGAGGAGGCCTGGGGAGAAAAGCTCCAGATAACACAGATAGAACATAACAGATATGAGTCAAACATACTTACAAAGCCCTCTAGTAGGTACTCACGATATACACAGTGTGTAATAGTATACAAAAAGAGATATGAGTCAAACATATTTACAAAGCCCTCTAGTAGGTACTCAGAATATACACAGTGTGTAATAGTATACAAAACGACAGGTTGCAGGAAGCTATTATGAGCAAGAGATGCATACAATATTAATTTAAATAAGTAGTGATTAATCAGGGTTAGTTGTGATGTAACCTCCCACACACAGCATGTCTGTTAAGATGACCCCTGTTACAGTAGCAACAGTCTACATATATACCTGCAATATATACATGACATCCCCTTGCACTAAGATGTTGGGACTATCGGTGCTGAGGTAGGACTCCACTCCATGTACTGGACATATGGTAAACATATATGTGTGTGCATATATATATATATATATATATATATATATATATATATATATATATATAAACTCAAATATATACATATACAAAGCAATATATGTCTACACATATACAGATATATATGCACATATAGTTATGGATATCTACATATATATCAACATAAATAGGTATATCTGTACACATAGGATGTGCATACATCTCTCTCTCTCTCTCTCTCTCTCTATATATATATATATATATATATACATATACAAAGAAATCTACAAATGGCCATATATATGATGCACTATACAGATGTGTAGACATACATATGTATGAATATATATGTGTATGTACATGTAGACATATATCTACATATGTATATGTATATATCCATATTCCTGTCATGTGTAAACATCATGGTTGTGTATACCTTCCCAAATGTATCTCACCTTATGTGTCTGATATGTGTATATTTAGATATAACAACATATGTGATGCAACAGTAATATCAATAACAAGTACTACACAATTGTGGAAGTCAAAGCAATTGTTCAATACTATTCAATATGTGTAGTGACAGATATAGTGGAAAAACAACAACTGTCTTCACAGGTGTCATGGCATAGTGATTAACTGTTGTGACTATATTTCACAGGGTGCTGGGTTCAAGTGCTGTGTATTTTGTTGCTGGGCAGAACAAAGGCTGTCGGATGCAGAGTGGTTAAGGCAGTTTTGAGCAGCTTTAAGTGAGTTTGTGTGGGTTTTTTCAAAGCTAAGCAATGCTAAGGTACAGTTAAACGCATGGGTGCTTTTACCATGTAGGCTTTGCTTACTAGTGCGCAAATCTGCTTAGCTGTTATATTGCAAGAATGCTGACAACTGCTAAGCATGGCTCAGCCCTGGTAACCAGTGCTTACATCCCAGTCTGATAACATAGCAGAGTAATGATATCTGTAATAAGTGTATGTAATGCCATGTACAATACATGCATCTATGTGCTGTCATTACAGTAGCAAGGGGTGTCAGTGTCATGTCTGGGAGACACAAGTATATAAAACCTGTACAGTACTTTTATCCATGTGAATGTGTTACATACAAGGATAGTAACCCAGGTTACGTGCTGTCACACTGGCATGTAGTGTATCATGGCAGTACTACTGTTGACAGTGCTTTCCTAGGCAAGAGTAGAGTGCTAAATGTAGTACTGACAACAAGCACACCTACAGGCATAGCTGGACTCTGAGGCCTCACTCTCGTGTTCCTGGTGTGTGAGCTGTGTCACAGTATATATCCCCTACTGGATAATGATCTGACATGTGTAAAGTAACTGTAGACTACCGTCTGTACAGCACATGTCAGTAAGGGCTTCCAACATGTAGTAAAGGCATACATATTGTTGTCAAACATCTATCTGTCAACACACTCATCCTACTGCATAGCTACTTGCCAAGCTGATGTCTATCAGTCCCTGTACAGATGTGCAGATGGCAGGTATCCAGCTTGGATACGTACAGGCAACCTATGCTTGACTGACACTGACATGTCTGCCCAGCTATGTTACAACTGGCACATATAGGAGACAACACCCTGTACGCACCACATGCCACAGGTAGCTCCACTACACTACCACAGTCAACAGAACATGCTTGGGTACAGGTCTCCTTCACAGACACTAACCATGTGTTGTAATACTTGTTGCATACATGTCACCTGGACCACCCCAGTGGCCATTTGCAGGAGGCACCCAGAGGATTGGCTGATGCATGTCACTCTCACCCTAAGGGTCACCACAGTGGTGTCTGTTGATAGATTGCCTGCTGGCACATGGCAGGTGGCATGATACCACTGTACACACATCCCCTACACTAACCATCTCTCCATGGACAATAGCCAGGTACACACCTAAGACCACCTGCAGTGATGCACCCCAGTACTGATACATGTGTATGTGTGCATTACTGAGGATAGCAGTGTCTGTGTATTAGTACAGCTGTAGTTGGGGATACCATAAGGGCCTACACAACCACCGCAACATCCATTGCTATAGTAAGATGTGGCTGCTGCTGTATTGGACATTACATGTACCCTGTTATGCTCCTCTCCCTATTGGCTACATGAGCCTTGCAGACCAGCACAACAGTGTTGTACAAATTGGTCAATAGGCATGGTATGCCCATTGAGTTCTGGCAAGTGTGTGTCAGTGTGCATGTCTATATATCTGTAGGGTACAGCATTCCGAAGCCACATACTCCTATTACAATATGCATTACCACACAGTAATACAGATAGTGTTGTTGCTGTCCATAGGTGAGGCATGACAATGCAACACCCTATGATGCCTGTGGCATGTGCATTATATGCATATCCCTGTAGTACCACTGTTGGGATATACAATGGGTTGTATACAATGTTGCGGGCAATGTGTCATGGTGGGTATGTCAGAGTGTCTTCATGGGTTCCAGTGAGTACAATATCCACTGTGGGATGTGGGTTCTGTGTACACTGTCATTACACCATGGTACACCTGGTATATGTCCCATGTACCACTGTATGGTGACCACTGTCACCATCAACCATACAGGTAACTGATACCACAATCCAGCCCAGTTATGCATGTGCTGTGTGCAGCCTATCTGTAACACACTGGACACACTGACAAGTTAGTTAGCACCGATAGGCCAGGGTCTCTTGGATGTGTGTCTGCCTGTTATGTGTCTGTTAATGTGTATATGATGGTATGTCACACTATGTATTGTCCATATACAGCCATTACATTCCCCATTATCATACTGTACATGTCTGGGGATGTTCTGCATGTAACATGTAACCTGGAACACACCTCACCCTAAATAATGTGTGGTGTGTGCAATGAAAGCCACACATTTCAGTAGTACTACATACCTAGGTAGGGTTCTAGTCCCAGGGTTGCCAAGTAAGACTGTGCATGTATGTGGATGGGTCTACATCAGGTTGCTGATTATACATGTACCAGCCTGTCACCTGTCTATGTGGCACAGGCAATAACTGTTATACAAACCTGTGACATGTGTTCAACTGTACCCTGGATATGTCACAGCCATGGTGTCACCACAGTGTCATACCCCTTGTGGAATATGACTGCAGACCATCCTTCTGCTGACACATGTAGACCTATGACACAAATGGATAACACTATGGAGACCACAATCACCCAGTGTTAGTAACAGCTATAATGCATCATGGCTGGACAGCTACATTACCTGACATGTATGCATTAAACATTACTCCTGACAACATGTTACACTGAAGTACATTGGTACACTGTAGTACAGTCACTGTGTGCATCAGAACCATATTAGCCTGTCCCTGCATCGATGTTATGGATGACAGGGATGTGGCACAGGTATAATCATATGCACAAAATGTGTTGTTGGTTTGCCAGAGACTGAGGGTGGGCCATATGTTTGACACCATGTGTGTGGGTGAGGGTGTAATTAGTTGAAATGGGTGTGGTGATGTGTTGTGTGTAGGTATGGGGGTGCCCTTGGTGTGTTCATATAGTGTATGGGTATGCATGCACACAGTTCAGCCATGTGGCTGCCCTATACAGGTGTTTCTTGGACAGCTACAGACCATACCTGGCAGGGTGTGCAGTTCATCACCTCCGGCCATGGACACACAGACTGTGCCTGCCAAGGGTTCCATGGGCACGTCCAGGTACAGGCCTCAATGTGCTACTCTCCCCTGATGATGACAGATGTCTGATGGAACCAGGTCTCTCCTGGGACTGGCCAGGGCCACGTGCACGTGGCCTGCTGTGGTGTGGTGTGGACAGCACCCCCCTGCAGTGCTGGGGCTGCTACTGCCACAGCACTGCAGTGCTGGGGATGGTACTGCCACTACAGGAGCACCTTGGTGTCCTAGGACATCCATGTCAACTGCCAGCTGTTGGTGTTGCTGGGCTACATCCACATGGCCATCCCCGCACTCCCACCACATGTTCAAGCACAGACAAACCACGGTCGATGAGGCCCACCATCTCACCCAACCATCTATCCATGACCTTGGTATACTCATGGAGGGCACCAGACAGTTCATGGAAGTTGTCGCTTGCAGATGTGAGAGCAGCCCTCTGCAGCCTCAGGCCCTGTCTGGTGTACAGTTCCATATGTGCCCGTGCCCCCATGACAGTCTGAAACATGTGTCTGGTGGTACCAGTTGTGTCACTTCTGCCAGGGGCATGATGGCCAGCGGCCCTACCATGAGCTCCCTGATACATCTGCCTATGTGGTGCCCTGCTGGACATCTGGCTATGCCTGCTGTGACCAGAAACAGTAGGCATAGATATCACAATCTCCTGTGCACTGCCACCAACCGCCAACTGTCCCTCTGCTATGGCCACTGGTGATGGGGTATGTATAGGCACTGTAACTGTGTGCGGGGTTGGGGTGGCTAAGAGGGGGGATGTCAAATGATGGTGCAGTTGCAGCCCATGATACCCTCACCTGTGCCACAACAGTACTATCATCATCTTTGGTGTCTGTATGGACACCAACATCAGATTGCATGAAAGAGGGACCCTGACCCACATCGCCACTTGTGGGCGAAAATAAAAAATATACTTTAAAACCTGTACAGCATTGCATAACAGTGGACACACACACACACACACACACACACACACACACACACACACACACACACACACACACACACATTCCACCTTAATACCTACCTGTCCCTGATTTTACAGACAGTTCCACGTTTATTCACATAAGTTCCCCATCCTGCATCACACTTGGTAACATTACACTCATTAATACAACTCATTAATGTATTATTCCTTTAAATGGTTATATGAGTGATCACAACACAAGACATGTTACTCCATTACCTCCTTGAATTGAGTGGAGTAGGTTTTACATGGCCTCACTGCTGTCATCCAGTGTTCAATCTGTGTATGTCCGGATATCGTGAGCATGGCCCCTATATGTTAGGGGCTACTACATTCACTCCATAACGTCATGCACTGGAGTGTCATGTGTAAGTATTGCTCAGTACATGCCAAATCTGCTGCTCAATCAACCTATCATGTGGACAACAGTAATATATGGATACACTCCCTGGTATTGTCTAGTAATTCCCCAATGCATCAACAGTGCTGCATACGTGGGTAGTCGTTCACCTCTCTGCTGATTGCAATATTAAAGGTATACCTGGTGTCTACATTCCCTCCCAATGCATGTTCCATGCTACAGACCTTATTATACTATCATTTGTCCTGTGATTACATATCAAACAAGTATTCCTGGTGTCTCATGTGTCAGTCCATGTCCATGTACTGCATGATTCCAAAGGGAAGTACTGCCGTATGAACAACCTCACAATCACACATGTGCATACGTGGACACCCACATAAACACACACACACACACACACACACACACACACACACACACACACACACACACACACACACACACACACACACACATCCTACATGCATCAGCCCCCCTCATTCCACCAGATTGCACTTACAGATAAAATACCCCCCCCCACACACACACATATACAGGTGAGGTTGCACAAAGATAGTACACACAGTCCTCCCATTACCCATCTGTCAACATGCATAACATATGGTAATTAACAGCATGCAGTGCAGCTATAGTCAATCCATGCTAGCAACAGTATATGTGTGTGTAATGCATGGGCTGTGTTAGTAGGTGATGCCCCTTCCCCTGGGAAACACTGCACCCATGTACACAGTATCTGCACCCTGCCATGTACTGTGGACCAAACCTCACAGGTGTACAAACCATTGCTGAATGTGTATAACTGTGTCAGCTATGTCTGCTCTAATGCTCACAGCCCCTTTGTGTTTCAGCGACACATACCTGGGATGATATGTGGACAGATGTCATTTGTGAATGCCTGATGTCTGGTTTACAGATCTCAACATCAGCGGTGCATGTATGACCAATCCAATACTATTACGCTGACAACTGTCAGACCATACCATGGCTATGGGGAGGTGTCCACACCCTTATTGAATTTATACACTCTTCCTTGATCTGCCATGGGACCACATCACCACATATATTAACAGTACATGAGCCTGATATATGATATATGTCCTGTGCATTCACATGCACTGTCTAAGAAATGTGTTAGGTGTGCAGATGCTGACCGTGATGCATACACTCCGTGGGTGCATATGTGTGCACGCCCTTATCATGATGGTTTGTTGCACCTATTGTTATGTGTACTACAGCAGTCACTATTCCTGGCAGGGGTATACTAGCATGGGTCATCTGCATTTGCCAGTATATGGTCAGTCTGACCTACACATGTCCCCCACCTCTGCATGATTGCAAGGTCTACTCATGTACACATCCCTTGGAGTTCACACACTACCATCACTTTTGCTGTGGGGGAAGGGGTTACATCTGCCACAGTTCCTGAACCTGACTGTGTGCAGATACAGCCATTCTTAGCATCCTTAGGATCCCTGCTGCAGTGCACTCGTGTGTCATGCTGACACACCCTCCCCACCTTCAGCCTTTTTGCAGATGCTTGACAAGTATGGCCTACACATGTGTGTCAGTTTGCAGTGTCCCATACACTGAACACCATGTGTAATAGCCTAGTCCAAGCTAATAATGTGGACCACAGTATTATGTTATGCCATAGTGTAGATCTGTAACATTTGCCATTGTAATACTGTAAAAAAAAAAAAAAAAAAAATTAAGCTTATTTCCTGCCTTTCTTGTTAAGTGGTACAGACTATTTGTAGGCTTCTGAGCCCCCAAGCCCTTCTGTGTTTGAGGGAAGCCTTCTAGCTTGTTTTTTTTTCTTATAACTAGCCAGTTTTCTAGTTTCAGCACTCAAATCTGTTTCTTTGATCTCAGCACTTGTTCAGAAAAAAAAAAAAAAAAAAAAAATTTCATCTGCTTTTACTGTACTTGTGTTTCTACCTACATCTTTTTACTTTTGCATCATCTTAAACATACTCAATTGTATTTATTACTGCTTGGTGTAACTCATTCTAAGCCTTTTGGTTTAAACACTTGGACTTCGGACCAGTTAGTTGTTTTGCACTGAGAGGGTTTGTGGTCTGCACTGTTGTGGCAGAACAGGTAGCTTACATCCTTCTAGGTTGAGAACTGCTGATTGAGGGCTCAGTGTCTGTTATTCTAAAAGTGTATTAATTCTGGTTTAAGCACTTGGGCTTTCAAGAGAGTTATTAAGAGGGTTCATGGTCTGCACTCTTGTGGGAGGAGAGGCTGGACTCTGCCCTTCTGAGCTGGGAATTTCTGGTTAAAGGCTTATAGTGCATGCATATCTGAACTGTTTCTTACTGAAGTTGGTGCGCCTTGTTTGCTGTGGCATAGACTGGATTCGGGTCTGCTGGATCTAGCTTTGTTTGTGTAACTTGAGCACTAATCCAGACATTCTCTAAAGTATTCAATGGTATTTATTACTGCTTGGTTGTAACTTGATTAAAGTGTAGCTATCATTCAAGTCTTTTGGATTAAGCACTTGGGCTTCAGACCAGTTGTTTTACATTAGGAAGGTTTGTGGCAAGCACTGTGGTGGCAGGACAGGTAGCTTTCATCCTTCTAAGTTGGGAACTGCTGATTGAGAGCCCAGTGTCCAAGTGTTTTAGTTCTGGTTTAGGCACTTGGGCTTCAGGCCAGTTATTTTACATTAAGAAGGTTCGTGGTCTGCACTCTTGTGGGAGAAGAGGCTGGACTCTGCCCTTCTGAGCTGGGAATTTCTGGTTGAAGGTTTATAGTGCCTGAATATTTGAACTGTATCTTACTGAAATTGGTACACCTTGTTTGCCCTAGCATAGACTAGATCCAGGCCTGCTGAATCTAGCTTTGTTTATATGCTTGCTGTTTGTTTGCTTGTTATTTCCCTGGAAGCTAATTCCACCTAATACGCAACTTCTCAGCGCTTCTGTGGATCACTAGTGATATCTGCATTACTTACTGTACTTGTTTCCTTGTTTCACTTGAAAGAAAGTTACTGTTTGTCGTTTTTGCATTTAGTTACTTGTAACACATTGCACTCAAGTTACCTGGCACTTGCTCACTAAAGCAATTATATAAGTCAGCACTAAAAATTAAAAGCACTACACCCTCACTCCCCACTGGCCCTTGTTTTCAAATAAGGATTTCCCAATATTATTCTAGCATGTCCAAAGGTCAGTTGTCAATCTCCTCTCTGGTCCAGCTGGTGAATCTGGGAATCTTGAGGCAATGTTATAACTGCCTCATGTACACAGACAACCCTCTCCTCCTCCCACATAACACAAATACTTGCGAGAGATGCAGCTATTTAGCCAAACTGGAGGCTGAGCTCTCTCAACTCAGGACTGGCAAGACCAGACAGGAGGAGAAGGCAACTACACACACCACAAAACCAGCCTCACATAATGCTACCACTCCACTGAATCAAACACATAAACACACAAAGACATACTCGGAGGCTCTGAGTAAAATTTACCTAAACAGCAGAGGCCTCCAAAGCAGACACCCAAACAACTGCTACCTCAAGACACCCCACAAGCAACACATAAACCACAAAAGCAGTGTGCAAATCAGTCACAGCCCTTAAGGCCAAATACAACACCAAACATACTTGTCATAGGTGACTCCATAGTCAGACACACTGACGTCCCACTCACCAGGCTGAACAAGGAGAGGGTCACAATAAGCTGCCTATCAGGCTAGAATCCACCACATAACACAAGCACTGGTCACTCCACGGCAAGTACAAATATGACACAGTCATTGTCCATGCTGGTGTGAACGACCTGAGACGCGCCTCCCTGTACTACATGAAAAGAGACATAGAGGAGCTCTCTGATTATGTAGCCCAGGCAGGTATGACCCTAACCCTGAGCAGTATCCTTCCTTCACCAAGAATGATGCCACAATATAGAGACAAGATGATCAGCTTTAACAATTGGCTTAATGTCTGGTGTCATTCAAAGTGGATCCAGTGTCTGTCTGCCTGGGATGACATGCTTGACAAGCCACGCTGCTTCGCAAGGGACGGCTTGCACCTGTCACCCCTGGGATTCCGGATATTGGCTAAGGCTCTTGCCACCCCATAGTGCCTTTTTAGGCAAGGCTCAAATTCTAAACCTACCACCCTAGAAAACAAAATAGGAAGAAACTGAGGGTAATGCTGCTCAATGCCAGAAGTCTAAATCTCAAAATGCACGCACTCGAGGCCCTTCTCAGTATGGAGAACATCGATGTCTGTGCTGTAACTGAAACCTGGTTCAAGGCTCCTGAGAGCACCCGCACTATTAGGTTTTACTTCATATCATGCGTTCCGGCCCCAAAACCGGACCACACCACAAAAGGAGGGGGTGTATCCATATTCATAAAGGATACCCACACCTCCAGGTTGGTGGCAACGCACGAAGCTTCGGAAACCATCCAGGTGCAACTAACCATAGGCAAAACTGCTCTACAAATTGTAGCATGCTACAGGCCACCCTCTCAAACTCAGGAACCCCACACAGCCTTCCTGAAGACACTGGAGGGTATAAATGTATCTCCAGACACCATCATATTGGGTGACTTCAACTACCCGAATATAGATAGACTGGGAACATTACTCAAGCCCTAACTTTCTAGCCCAATGGTTCCTGGAGTTCATAAATTCAAATGCCATGGAACAGCTAGTCACTGTTCCCACGAGAGGAGAAAATATACTAGATCTCATTGTCACAAACATGGGGACAAAATGCTCCACACTGGAAGTATATCCCTCATTGGTGAGATCTGATCATAAACTAATCTCACTGGAAATCCACATCCCGCCCCCACCCCAAACAAAAAAGACCATAGTGAAGAACTTCTCTAAAGCAAACTTCACACTACTCAAGACTGGTGTGGTATCCTTCAAGGCCCCTGAGCCAGTGGAAACCACAACCCAAGCTGCGGAAGCCCTTACAAATGCCTTCTATGAACACCTCCAGGACTGCATGGATCAGGCAATCCCAAATAAAACCAAGACTCTTTCCACAAAGGGCAAACGTCCAGTCTGGTGGACCCCAGCCATTAACAAACTTTACAATAAGAGGAGAAAGCTATTACATGATAGAACAAAATCCATAAAAGGGAAGTCACCCCGATCATTATTAGTAAAAAATACAAGCACTCATAAAATCAACTAAGGCCAATTTTGAGAGAAAAATTGCCATGGATTCAAAGGACAATCATAAGGCCTTTTCAGCTATGTTAGGAACCTGGGTGGAAACTCCCAGATATGCTCAGAATTAGTCCAAAATGATACAAAAATCACTGAACCCACAGACATTGCCAACATACTGGCAGACAGGTTCAGTGCAAACCTCACCCCTCTCCCCTAAAGGAGAGATAACTATCCCAGCCGAGTGTAGCCTCCCGGACATCTCAAATGCACAGGTGAAAGCTGCTCTCTAAAGCTAAATACACAGCATCAATGGGACCGGATGGTGTCCCTGGCTGTGTGCTACACGAGCTAAATGAGGAATTAAACCCTCACATAAGGCAGCTGTTTAATCTCAGCCTTACCACAGGATACGTGCCCAAGGAGTGGCGACGGCAACTGTGGTCCCACTCCACAAAGGCGGCGCCTCTACAGACCCTGGTAATTACCGCCCCATAAGCTTAACAAGTCTAGTCTGCAAAGCTATGGAGAGGATCATAATGGAGCTCATAAACAAAGATATAGGGGACTTGCAGACATTGGACCTGACCCAGTTTGGCTTTGTCAAGGGAAGATCATGCCTTTTGAACTTGGTCGACTTCTTCGAAACAGTCACCAAGGCCATTGATGAGGGAAAGGCAGTCCATACAGCCTACCTTGACCTTGCAAAGGCTTTCGACACAATACCCCACTCGGGTATTGTAGAAAAACTTACCAGCTTAAATGTAAACCCATATGTCACAAGATGGGTTGCAAACTGGCTTAAGGACAGAACCCACAGGGTTAGAGTTGCTGGCGCTGTGTCAGACTCCAAGCCAGTCACAAGTGGTGTCCCACAGGGCTCGGTCCTTGGCCCCCTATTGTTTGGCATCTACTTCTCAGAAGTACAGGCCAACATGGGAGGACTTTGGCTGACAAAGTTTGCAGACGACTGCAAACTGGGAGCCATAGTGGAAAGTGCATCGGACATGGATATCCTTCAGAAGGGACTCAAGGAAACAGATAGCTGGTGCCAGAGCCATGGCCTGAAGTTAAACGCCAAAAAATGTATAGTCATACCCTTCGAGAAAAACAAGGTAACCCCAAGCTACCATATAGGTGGCAATCCACTAAGCACAGAAGAGGTTATCAGGGACCTGGGGACCCAGGCTGACAGTGGCCTTTCTTTTGACACTCACGTTGCTAAAGTGGTTAGAAAGACCTTCTACATTGCCCACCTGATCATGAAGGGATTCACATCCAGATCTAGTGAGGTCATTGTTCCCTGTACTCTTCACTTATCAGACCAATGATCGAGTACAATGCCCCATTCGGGATGTATCTCACCCGACATCTGCAGCAATTGGAGAGACCCCAAAAGTTCCTCACCAAAGGATAAAGGGACTCCAAAATCTCTCATATGCTGCCAGATTGAAGAAACTCCAGCTCTATTCAGTCGCATACCGTCTGCTCAGAGGTGACATGTGCCTGACATACAAGGCCATGTCCAACCCGGAATTAATGGACATGCTCCACCTCAAAAAATCCAAATCCACCAAAACCACTAGAGCAAGCGACTTAAACCTTAGCATGGATATAAATAGGACGTGCTGGAGGGATAGATTTATCACTCAGAGACTCCCTATGCTGTGGAATAAAATCCCGGTCCATGTGAGGCAGAGCACCTCTCTGACTCTGTTCAAGACAAATCTAGACCTGTGGATGGGAGATCGTAGGTTTACCCCGGGAATCATCTCTGTGTCACTGCTGGACAGAGGCACAACAAACTAATGGGCACAGTATTTTTTCATATAAGGGGTGGTGTAAGCCACAAAAATTTGGGCTAGGCTTATAAATGCCTTAGGGCAGATAGCCTAGTATAAACCTATGAACCTATGAACCTATGTATAAGGGTGATGTTTCACACATGTCCCTACTGTAGGCCATGTGTCCCACCATTATGTTCATCCCTGTGGACACATTTCACAATGACAGGATGTTAGTTATCTTGCAGGTGTCTGAAATACCGTTCAGATACCCCATCATGGTCACCACTGTGATGCAGTGCATTTAACAGCAACAATACGTGAACATGTACGGCATGCATTATGGGTAAGTGTGTTAGATGTGTGTATGGAATATACCATAGCCATTACATGTCCGGTGTATTGGCAAGCATCAACATAAATCATACTCACCAGCTACAGGCTGCTGCCTTGTTGGTATACCAGAGGGGCCTACATAAGAGTGTGAGAGATGCAATGTCAGAGGCCACAGCTGTGACATTGCTACAGGGTGGGTGCAGCATTACAGTACATCAACAGTACAAGTCCACAATACTACTGCTTAGGCACATCTGTTTATTGCTACTATGCAGCAACAGACTATATATATATGACATCTCACATATGCATGATTTACCTGTTCAGATGCGGATGCATATGCAACAGTGGTCTACTGATGTGCCCTGTGACCTTACCTGCACGCTTCTCAGCCAGTGTGTGGGTAGCCCCCACCTCCACAATGGTATCTGCCAGTTATTGGGTGTGCAGGGGGGGACAGGTGCCACGAGGCTGGCGAGAATCTCCGCAACATGTGTCAGTGGGGAATGGATGGCATGACCCACCCCCCCCCCCGTTGCGAGGTGATCCCCTGGACTGCAGCAGCACACCGATGGGCATTACAAAGCAGGTCAGAACAATGATACCGGACCTGCTCATAACTGTGGTTATGCAGGCTGACATCATTGACCCTGTGGACTAGATTGTTCCACATGGTGGTCCGCTCCTGCTGCTCATGGGTGGCCCTGCCAAACAGAACTGGATAGTGCTGTATAAGGTTTTCAAGATGACCTCATTTTCCACTGCTGCATACCTGAGTAATCGGCCATGGGACATCTTGCCTGAAAGACAAAAAGATGGAAACAGGTCTGAGCAACACATACAGCAAGGTTACCATGGTTCTTAATACACATCTCTGTCACCCCCTCTACAATATCAGCGACAACAAACTGTTCACACAACTCAGTAGGTATGGCTACAGCTTACCTACCATTGGGACATATATTGTATTGTACCACACTTTGTGCTATGAGTTTGTAGCCATGTTTCCTGTGTGGACACTATCAATGCTAGCCTGTTACGGACTATTTCACCTGACTGCACATCTGTCATTCTGTGTTATTGGGGATATCTATGCATGCAGTTGGACATGTTCCGGGATTGTGTGGACTATTACTGCCCACATATGTTCTATAACAGTGACACAATAGCATGTTTAGGGAATAGTTGCCAGCAGAACCACCTCTCCCACCTCATCTAACCATGTTACCAGGCCACATCACATGTGGGACCCACCCTGGGGCCTTCTCATCTACTGGTCCAGCACTACCTTCAGGTGGAACCACCTCAGGGGATGTTATCCCCCTCTGGGGGGACACACAGACATGATCCTGTCACCTGAGGTCAGCTCCAGTGTCTGTTCCATAGGGGGCTCCACAGACACTTGTGGGATGTGCTACAGCACCTTGAGGCACCCTGTACACAATAACAGGGTCCACATTTTCCTCCTGCTCAGCCTCGAGGCCAGGCACCTTCAGGTCTGTGGACTGCTGTTGTGACTAGCAATGGGTGGGGGACTTGTTCCCATTGTTTCCATATGGGGGCTTATGGGCCTTCCACGTCGCAGACCACACACACCATCCAGGGTGTTTACCCATCACATGTGTCATATACCACCACTGTAGGTTGTCCTCTATATCTACCAAACCAAACCAGCACCACAAATATACCTGCTCTCATTCCCCATATTCCCATTCCTTACTTCACAGACAAGGGCAATGTGGTCCCAACAAGGGGTTCACATGTGACATATTCATCCATGTTGCACACACAGCTGTATATATCTGTGTGTATTGCTATGTGTGCTGTTCCCTCACACATAGCATGCAGCACTGTGGTGGTAATATTAGGAGACATATATTTACATAGATATATGTGTGTGTGTGTGTGTGTGTGTGTGTGTGTGTGTGTGTGTGTGTGTGTGTGTGTGTTTGTATATATGTAGACAT
This sequence comes from Protopterus annectens, assembly GCF_019279795.1. Lineage (NCBI taxonomy): Eukaryota > Metazoa > Chordata > Ceratodontiformes > Protopteridae > Protopterus > Protopterus annectens. The sequence continues at coordinate 1,302,738,892 of NC_056739.1, forward strand.
ACGCATATATATATATATATATATATATATATATATATATGTGTGTGTGTGTGTGTGTGTGTGTGTGTGTGTGTGTGTGTGTGTGTGTGTGTGTGTGTGTGTGTGTGTGTGTGTGTGTGTGTGTGTGTGCATATCTAGTATGTTGTATATATATATATATATATATATATATATATATATATATATATATATATGTTTACATATGGGTATCTGTATATCTGTAGACATATATATATATATATATATATATATATATATATATATATATATATATATATATATATAGACACACATATACATACCTATATATATGGGGTGCATTCAGACATCAGGTCCACAATCTCTAACTCTCCTTCCTGCACAGCTGCAGTGTTCTGCCTTGCTACAACACAGACTGGTGCCACATATGGACACAGCCTAACATTAGGGGGGTATATATAGGGCCATATTGCAGGTAAGCCTATTACACACCTATGGCATTTCAGCATGCTACAATAAATGTTAACCTGAGTGTCCTGCAAGTGGTGGGCTCTGGAACCCAAGTGTCCATCATTATGGCATTACTTCCACCACCAGCTATTGGCCACAGTAATATACATCCTTTCCATTACACAGCACAAACTGTGTTGGCTTACATCTTGTCAGTGGTGCTGCTCTGCACAGTTGACAAGTATGGCCCACTACTCACAGGGACAGACTCTATTGTACATAGCGGTTGTTCAGCTGAACATCATTACAACAGCAACACCTGATGGGACATATATGTCATTCCACATCATCTACTCCAGTATTATGGACCAAGTACTACAGTCAATTACATGCATATATACTTCACATACCAGTTGTGGGAATGAGGTCTGTTGTAGATGGTGTCCTTGTAGGAGTTTTTATTTTCTCATTGGCTATGGCCTTAGCCTGCTTCATTTGTTTCTGTTTTTGGTTTGGTTGTGGTTTTGGTTTTGGTTGTGGATCTGTTTTCTCTTTCTCTCTCTCTCCGTCTCTCTCTCCCTCTCTCTCCAGTAAATGGATTGAGCTTCTTTGAATAGATTGCAGCATGGCCTTTGTAGGTGATGCACATAATCAGGTGATGGCCTCTGCACCAATCAGTGTCCTCCACTTGCTACCTGCATGCAGCATGCTGTGTAGTACTTCCAATTAGCACTGTCATGGCAACCCACTACTATAAATCCCTACATCATGTGGGCATGGTCCCTTTACCTTTCCTTTATGGTGGACATCCTTCCTGTGTGTGAGCAGCAGTGTTACAGATAGCAGGTAGCAATGCCTCTTACAAGAGAACTTGCACACTCAGGTCAGCTACATATTTGTATGAGGTTCCAAAACTACAAACAGAGTGTGAGTAGTGTTATTGTATGCAATGTATAGCACCAGTGTTACAGGGTTTGTGTGCACATAGTAATTTAACATGGACTGCAGTCTGTCTGCATAGCTCTCAACTGTGTGCCTATCCACTTGATGGCCAGAGGTGTGCCTGTTATGTTTTGCCTGTCCACCAGACAGGTCCTGTGTCAGATATATCACTGGCATTGTGTGTTGAGTGCTATCGGTAAATGGCTACATCCATTTGTGTTTCTGACTTCATATTCCTGATTAAGGGTATGTTGCAGACTATCCTGTAACACCAGCAACTTGCTTAGTGTATGACAACACTATTTCATATATGGGCCTTTGTTCCGGCCTCTGTCCTCCACCTACATACAGGCTTTGTCCATATGACAAGTTGTCAGGGGTTGTTATGTAGTGGCCTGTGAGTATGTCATGCTGCCATTCATGCCATCATTCCACTGCTGTTGTGGGCCCCACACATATTGTGGGGTTGGGTCCATATATGTGTGGGCTTCATTTGCACAATACATGTGTCCCCTTATGTAGTCCAGAGGTCAGTGTATGTAACAGTGGTATATGCGCCTGTATGTCAGTCTGTGGGGGGGGGGTGCACCATAACTAACCTAGGCTGTTACAACATGTGAGGGATATCAGGGGTAAGCTGCCTTAAGGTAACTGGTGCACATTACCATACAATTCACCTTGGGTAAATGCAGGCCTACTGCTTCCTGCCATACAGACTGTTCTGTTTGTCAGTGTGATTGTGATGGTTTCAGTTATGCCTTGTTATGTAACAGATATATCCCATTGTGGCAGCTAAAGTCATTACCCCCTAGGGATTGTGTACATAGTGTAGATATAGGCTTCTGGACTATACATCTGCATTACTTACTGTTGCTTGATTGTTATTCTGTGGCCCAGTCTGTTTTTACTGTTGTACTACTTGAAGGCCTTGGCCTGGACAGCAATGTGTGTTATGCTTTCCGGAATACTGTAATAATTGATCTGCTTGAGAGTTGCATTAGTCTGTTTATATGTATTTCAAAGTCTAAACAGCTATATGACATGGCATATACATTTGTAATAGTACACAAATAAAGCTTTCTCATGTATGCAAACCCGTGTGCGGTGTTATATCCTTTGACCTCTCTGTGGGTACATGTTTCAGGCAACAATTGTCTTTTGATTGGGTGAATCATACAGTGTCCAGTTGGTAAGGTGGCAACTGTAGGAATACTGGCTGTTCCGTATGGTGTACACCCTCTAAATATGTATCTTCCTATACATATCTCTGTGCGTGTATGTGTAGTTACATATATATGTGTGTATATATATATATATATATATATATATATATATATATATATATATATATATATGTGTGTATCTGCATATATATGTTTGTGTGTATATGTATCTTAGGAATGTTTTTTGCTTCCACATTGTACATTCCCTTTGGTAGTCAGACTGTACTGCATGATATGTTATTGATACCAGCCTGACATCATACAGGTGGGATAGATTACTGTTAAAATCTTGTGCCCATGTTGTGTCAGGTCCTGGTTATGGTGGCTTGCAATGGTTGATATTGTATTGCAGGGCAGACCTGTTTGGTACGAGGGGTAATATCAATATGTACAAAACGTTTGTAGCTTGGGCCCCCTCACCACCATTAACGGTGCCTCTGGTCATATATGTATTTGTTATGTTCTCTTTTATATCTATAGATATATAACTGTATACACACACACACACACACACACACACACACACACACACACATATATATATATATATATATATATATATATATATATATATATATATGCACTTACATATCTATATTGCTATATATATATATATATATATATATATGTGTGTGTGTGTGTGCATATGGGCTACCTTTAGTAGGTCAACAGCCTACTACATCGAATTCCACATCACCGACATGGCAGAACATCAACAAATGAAGAGCCGAAGTTTCCCCCTCGGTAAGTTACCGTTTGGCCATCCAGAACTGAAAAACTGCCATTAAACCGACTACACAAATGTGGGGGGCTACACCCCCCACACCCCCTACATGGGGGACTTCGCCCCCACACCCCCCCAACATAATATTCCAACTCCGAGAATGCAGTACCTCCGGGGGTACAGGGCAAAGTTCAGGTGGATGGCCAAAAGGTAACTTACCGTGTGGGAAACTTTAGCATTTCATTTGTCGATGTTCTGCGGTGTAGGTGAAGTGGAATTCGATGTAGCGGCCTTTCAGCATACTAAGGGTAACCCATATAGATATATATAAGTAGACATATATATCTATAGATGTGTGCATATATATGTATATATATATATATATATATATATATATATATATATATATATATATATATATATATATATGGGTCTACTTCTTTTGACCTAACTTTAATTTGCCTGACACTCATTTTCCTGACCCCATTTGACTGAAATTTAATTTGCCTGACACTTCATTTGCCTGCCAAGTATTATTAGCAAGAAAATGGAATATGCCCCCTTCCCCACTGCAGTGCGACCCTGGAGTTAGAATATATAGTTAGGGGGGGTGTTGGGGGCACAGCACCCCACAACGGGGGGTGTGGGGGGCGAAGCCCCCCAGTTACTTTTCTGTTACTAAGCAATATTACATCAAAATTTAACAATATCACAATATCATATGAAATGAAGTGGGGGGCTTCACCCCCCACACTCCCTCATTGTGGGGGGCTGTGCCCCGCACCCCCCCCCCTAACTATATATTCTAACTCCAGGGTCGCACTGCAGTGGGGAAGGGGGCATATTCCATTTTCTTGCTAATAATACTTATCAGGCAAATGAAGTGTCAGGCAAATGAAATTTCAGTCATTGGGTCTCAGGCAAATGAGTGTCAGGCAAATGAAAGTTAGGTCAAAAGAAGTAGACCCATACATATATATATATATATATATATATATATATGTGTGTCAATATTTATATATGTATATATTTGTATATATTTATATATATATATATATATATATATATATATATATATATATATATAAAATAGCGTTTAAACCTACTGCCGAATAGTTCAATTGAATAACGCTATAAGTAGGATGCTGAGGGAGTAAGCACAAGCCGACAAGCAATAATATCACCAGTTTAATGAAAATATAGTAGCATATGTTCCAAATACATATCAGATTAAGCGCTTTCATCCACTACAATGTGGACTTCTTCAGAATAAATTAATTAATCAATTGGCTCCTTTATATGCTTTCTGGCGCCAAATACAAGTTTGAATCCTTAAAAAGACATGCTCAATAAAAACATTTTTATGTGTATCTATATCTCATTCTATAACTCAAAAAATAATCTAAATAAATAAATGATTATTTATATAACACTAACTCTTATTCTTATAATAATAATTAATTCTAAAAAAAACATAAAAACATCATGCTATTCATTCTCCTTTTTAAAAACACGATACAAAAGACATAAACCTTATTATAATGAATATATAAACTCTTGCACTGCTAATAGCTTCCCAACAATTAATGTTTGCAATATGTGACGTGTGATGAAAAACATAAAAATAGAAAAATAGAAAGATTTTTTTACAATAATAATCCATTCATAAAATAATATCTCATTACAAAAAATGAATAATAAAGTGTGTTAAAAATTAAATAATCTCAATTTCATACTGATATGTTTCTTCCACCAAAATGAACTTATTGTATTGTTGTATAGTATTTTCTTGAATGATCTATTACTGTTGTTGTACATTCCATATATATATATATATATATCTGTAACATGGGCTTTATAGTTATGTAGTCATTTAATCCTGGTGCAGTTGAGGCATCTGTTAAAATTTGCCATCTCACTTCTCTTTCTCCTAAGATGGCTTTATAATTTCCTCCTCTAGATCCCATCCTTAGTTGTTCCAATATAACAAATTGGAATTTATGACTACCCTCATGTGCAGCTACATGTCTAGAAAGTGCATTGGTGCTGTCATGTTTTCTAATAGCATATATATGATTGTATATTCTTTTTTTGAACATTCTTTCTGTCTTTCCTATGTAAAAGCTGGGACAGGTCAAACATTTAACCATATATATGATATTCCTGGTGTTACAATTACCATAGCAAAACACTATCTTGGTCTTATTTATGTTTTCCAAGGTAATGTCTTCTTTTTCAAATATGGCATGACATTGTCCACAACTTCCACATCTCGTAGTTCCCTTTCTCTGCTGATCAATTTCTCTTATTGAGAGTCTTCTTTCTAAAACTAGCTTCACATTGGTTCCCATTTTATATACAAATAGAGGGGTCTTTCCTACTATATTCTTTACTTCCTTGTCCACAGTGAGAATGTTCCAATGTTTGCTTAGTATGTCTTTTATTTGTTTTGCCTGAGGCGTATATTCCAATATACAGGCTCTATTATATTTAACATCTCCTTTAGCAATTGTAGGCCTATTTAGTTGTTGTTTACCTAATACTGATGTATATTTTTCCCCCCATTCATTAATTACATACTTTTTCATCTCATTCAATAATTCTACATGGTATCCCCTGGACCTAAATAGTTCTTTTATAAATTCTATCTCTTCTATCATTTCAATATACGTAGATGTCATCCTTTCCGCACATATACATTGTCCTTTAAATATACTCTTCTTCATTTTATAGGGATGGTTGCTAGAGAACTTTAAATAATTATTTGAGAAGGTGTTCTTCCTGAAAAATTCAAGATTTTAATCCATTACTTGTACTGGATATGTAAGTGTCTAAATACACAATACCCTCAGTACTATAACTATATGTAAATTTTAAATAATTACTCGTACTATTCAAATAATCAATAAACAATCCAATAGTGTGTTCAGGACCATCCCATAAAGTTAAAATATCATCCAAGAATCTTGAATAATGTCTGATGTACTTATAATATTCACTCTTAAAAATTTTTTCAGTTTCCCAATCTAACATAACTAGGTTGGCAAAGATAGGGGCACAAGCAGCCCCCATTGCCACTCCTCTAGTTTGTTTATAATGTTCTCCTTCAAAGTAAATATAATTATACTCTAGTACAATCGACATTAATTCCATAATTAAATTTATCTGGTCCCATTTCAGGTTTGAATATTGTCTAATACTATTGCAAAAACTCTCCAGTCCTTCTTGCTTAGGGATACATGAAAATAAGTTTATCATATCTACTGTGATAAATATGATTCCCTTTTCCACAAATGAGAAGTTATGTTACCGAGGAAAACCCAAGAGTCCTTAATTAAATGTGGGATCTTGTCGTAAACATGCTTACGCCATTTGTCAATAGCAATACCTAGTGGAAATGTTTTTGAATGGCTTCCTGATATAATGGGATGAAATGGTGGATCTGTTATGTTTTAGTGCACTTTTGGTACACCTACTATTGTTGCCAAAATGGGATGCTCGACACTCAAAAACTTGTCTCACTTGTTGTACGTCTGTCTAATAAAAACTCTTCTAAAAACATATCAATACATCTGTATCCAATGTTTATTTCGTTTTTTGACACTGAAATATAATTCCCTGATTCAAGAAGAATTTGGTACATTTTGTTATTATATTCATGTAGGTCGTACATAACCACCCCCCTCCCTCATCCGGCTTCATTATTCTAATATTTTTATTTTTCTTGAGCCGTTGTAGTAAATGCATTTCATCTTTGGATAAATTGCTTTCCATTTTTTTATGTCTTACCTCATTCTGTAAGCTGTATATCTCCTTAGCCACTAATTTCTCATAGACGGCTACATTTGGGTGGGCAGGGGTATATAAGTACTTTTTTTCTTTAGCCCTTCCTTATCTATCAGTAGTGGTTTGTTATTAAAATGCATTGCTAAGTTGATTTTCCTAAGATATAATTTTATCTCAGTAAGACAATCTACTACATGAAATTTCTTCTTGGGTATATACTTCATACCTTTTGGAAATAAAGTACTCCTCCTCAACGACTAAACTGGTATAATTAAAGATATTAAAGTTGTCTTTACTATTGATGATGTCATCAGGATTAACCTCATGCAAAAATGTAACATCTTTTAAATCATTAGATTGAAATGAGCTATTTGTTCTGTCATTCTTCTCTATCTCATGTACTCTCTCCAACCTTGATAGTTGGAATGTCTCTGTCCCCATCCCTGTCTGTTCCTCCTCCATTTCCAATTCCTTTTCCAGTTCTCCTGTTGATTTTGTTTCCATTCTCCATAAAAATTTACATTCTCATCCAAGTATTGTTGCTCCTTATTGTGTGCGTGTGACCCATATGTATCTCTCTCTTCTTTAATCTCCTCTTTCCTACTAATTCTATTCTTCCATAGATAAACTCTATTGGCTTTGTAATCTAAAATTTCCCTATTAATTTTTTTGTTTTTCTTTTGAAAAATATCCTGAGGTTTCTTATCAGCTAACATATATTGTTTAAAATATAATTTCTCCCATTGTTCGAACAGTAAATCATTAGTTATAGCTTTGTTCTATTTCTCTACTTTCTCAATCAGTTTGCACAATTTTTCATCATTCCTTTTGATTAATAATTTCATATAATCAAAACCAAACCTATTAAATAAAGCATCAAATTCATCACATACTTGATCATTTAGCCAAACACCCATAGGCATTTTTAAAAAACGTAGTGCCTTGGGGACTATTTTCAGTGCAAGACATTTATCAAATATGCATTGTCAATCTTAATGCCCTTAATCATATTTAAATTTTTCCCAAAGGCATAAATTAATTATTTTAAGGAGCCAGGCACAGTGTCCCTAACAGAACTGTTAGAACCATCTGCCTGACTTACATTATCAAAACACACATCCTTCAGTAAAAAATTGTCCAACTTAGCAGCATTTTGTCCCAATTTACTATTGGTTTCTTGAATATTATTAACACAAGCTCTAGGACTAGAGCTGTGTCTAACAGTACCTTGGTCATCTATTCCATTGTGTACAGCTGCAGAATATGTCCTTTCTGTCATGTTGCGTTTGGGCTTAGTTCCAATACGTCGAGCTTCTTCCTCAAAGTTGTATAATGAGAATCTGATATGTATAATCTGTATGTGTATTTGGAACATATGCTACTATATTTTCATTAAACTGGTGGTATTATTTCTTGTCGGCTTGTGCTTACTCCCTCGGCATCCTACTTATAACGTTATTCAGTTGAACTATATATATATATATATATATATATATATATATATATATATAGATATATAGATATATATATTTATATATATATATATATATATATATATACACACACACACACACACACACACACACACACACACACACACACACACACACACACACACACACACACACACACACACAGATATGTCTACATGTTTAAATACATTTCCTGTACTGTTGAATGCCTGTGCTGGATGACATGTTTGTGAAAACATCAGCATTATGTGTATCTGACATGACTTAGTGATAAATTGCTATGGTTTGCAGGGTTTTGGGTTTGAGCCTTGCAGAGGCTGTTTATTTTGTTGCTGGGCAGAACAAGGGCTGTTGGATACAGAGTGATTAAGGCACTTGTAAGCAGTTGTAAGTGAGTTTGTGTGGGTTTGTGCGGAGGTAAGCACTGCTAACTTCCGGTTACAGTTTCTTATACTCAGCTTCTAAATTGCTTAACCTGTGTAGGCATTGCTTACCCCCATGCAAACAGTCTTAAGCCCCACTTACTGCTGCTTAAAAGTGCTTACTCCCGCTTACCCCCGTGCTAAGTTCTTTAAAAGAAATGAAAAAGGGTTGATAGGAAAGTGGTGAAAAAGGGGTACAAAGAGGGAAAGACAGTAGGGAAAATAGCTATGGATGTGCAGGAAGGGTGTAGGGAAGGTCCATAGCTGTCCATTTCTTCTACAGCAACAGCTGTGCACATACACTGAATTTGGATATAGATTTGGACACTCATACCCCTGAGAGAAGGGTGAGGACAACAATAATATGTTCTTAAGCCAATTAGACCAGATTACATGTCCAGTAGACACGTGTGCAAAATAGACAGCTATGTATGGGGCGAGATTTTTTTTGGGGAACAGATTGCCCTTTTTTTTTTCAGGTGAGAGTGGGATGTTGGGTAGGGATAGTAAGTATATTTGGGGAGGTAGGTTGGGTAGGTTAACAGACAAGACAAACAAGACACATACAGGGGCAGTATATGACACATGTGGGGGGTAAACACCTTGATGGGGGAGGGATGTTGGGAAATCGGAAGCCCATGAGTCCCCTAGTGGAAACAGTGGGACTGAGGTCCCCACCCATGGGCAGTCAGCACTGTACCTTCACAGCCCCGAAGATGGCTGTGCTGGGGCTGAGTAGGAGAGCCAGGCTGACCCTCTAGTTGTGACACATGGGTCTCAAGCTGGCATAGCAGGTCTCCGACCTCCCTGTGGAGCTCACTGTGCACCACATCCAGGACCTGGTGATGGGTGACAGGTTCCTATCCACGCCTGCTCCCAGGGTGGGGGGTGAGTCCCATCCCCTGAGGCGGTTCCACCCAAAGGTGGTGCAGGATGAATGGACAAGGAGGCCCCGGGTTGGGCCCTAGATGTGCTGGTGCCCGGTGCAACGGCCAGCTGAGGTGGGACAGGTGAGTCCGCTGGGACCGGCCTCCCCAAACGTGCTATGGTGTTTAAGTTTTATCAACATATGTGAGTTAGTAATAGTCAACACATTCCAGGATTAGGTATAACAGCATGCATAGATATTCCCATTAATCCAAACACCAGATATGGAACAATTGCATAGCAAACAGAACACATGCATATATGGGACCACAGTGGTCATTATAACAGAATGCAGGTACATTGATGGCAGCATGCCACCAATGTGGGAGTATTTCAAAATAGCACATGCATAGAAAAAGATTTAAATAATTATCAAACAATAGGACATATGTCCCAATATTAGAGTTAAGTCAGCACATACCAATTGAGTTGTGTATTTAGTTTATTGTTGCAGATATGGTGGGGGGAGAGAAAGATGTCAATTAACAAATAGTATATTCCTGTAGTTCGCATTACTTTCCTAGTCAGTGCTGTGATCTGTACCTTACAAGTATTAGTACATTACCCTATTGCCTTAGTTTGGACAGTGGTATGGCTGTCAACAACTATATACATGAACTGGTTTTACCTGCAGTATACACCTCTTACCTGGTATACCTGTGGAGGTATTGTTTGTTAACACTACCTGTTTCTACACATACTGCCAGATTCCAGGTTGATGTTATGCACATACCTATCCATCTCTTTTTGCACACGCTCTGGACATGTCTTCACCACATGCAGGTGAACCGGGACATATTTCCACTATTGCCCTCTTAAACCTTTAGTGACTTGTACAATGACATGTTTGTTTTATTTGACATTTTCCAAATATGTACAGGTCTGACAGTCTGTTATATGACATGACAATGCTGCCTACATGTCAGAAATTGGCACACTGATATGGCAGGGGTCAGGGTAACAGCCAGCAGATATGGGCCAAATAACTGGACATTCCAGACATTTCTGTACACTTGTGGGGTATGATTCTGCATACCGCTTATTACTAATCCCAGGATTCAAACCATGGCTATGTCTGCTAAAAATAAGTTACTGTCCATCACAGTTGAATGTGCTATATAGGTATTGCTGTGCATCTCTTGTCTGATTTATGTCTATAATTCTCCTGTGGTTTTACATTCTGACCTTGTAATTACAACACTCTTATACAGGATTTCCTAGACAGTTGTATTATGTAGTACAGTGTGGGTGGCAGTGATGAGTAATACCTTATTATTCTGAGCAACTGCAACACTAACAATGCCATACAATACCAGAGTAATCAGTACCAATACAGGATATAAATCTTTTATTTATAGGCAGAATGTTCGTATCTGACAGGCCTGTGGGAGCAATGTTTGTTAGCACTACCTGCATGTTGCCACACAAATTACCAATTTCCACATTAGTATTATTCACATAAGTCTCACTCTGTTACTGTACACACTCTGGTCACAGCTTGACAACATGGGGGTGGAGATGGGACATATTTGGCTACTTATTCTCATAACATTTTGGGGGGTTGCTAGAGTGACAGGTTTGTTGTTATAGATGTCTGACAATCAGTTGTATGTCTTGTTTGCTGCCTAAACATCTGGGATCATTCCACTGGTTTGCCAGGGGGACAGGGTGACAGGCAGCAGCTATGGTCCAATTTACTGGACATTCTGGACATTTCTGTACACTAGTGGGGTATGATTCTGCATACAGCCTACTACCACTCCCAGAATTCGAATCATGGCTGTGTGTGCAAAAAATACAACAGTTCATGTCGCAGTTGAGTGCGCTATTTGGATTTTGTTGTCTGTCTTTCCCGTGTTTTCTGTCTAAGTCTCTCTCAGTTGTACTATTTGACCTCTTGGGATTACAACAGTCATATACAGACATTCCTGCACAATTCATTTATGTAGCACAGAGTGGGTAACAGTGCTTACTACAACAGTACTATTAAGTGATTGCAACTCTACATCACCATATGATACCAGAGTGAATACATGCAGTCCAGCAGTTAGACCTTAATTGTCAGGCTATTAAGCTTTTATATACATACAACCTAAATGAGACTCTTCCTGCCCTATTCTCTGGTGTATGCAGTACATGCCTTAAACAATACAGGTTTTATACAGGCAATTAACTTACTAGTACTTTTAGATTTATTTCCTATGACAGTACATGTAAGAGTATTACTAATCTGCCTCGAGACACAACCGCTCCAATCTATAGCCATGGGCCTCCTGGTTCATAGCCTACTCACCTGCCGCTGTGAAAGACATAAGAGGAATATTTAGCCATACCTATCCATAATATACATGAGCTGGCAATTATTAAAAAGGTAGTGGACTGATACGTACACAATGTTGGGACTTTCCCTGTCCTCCTATCCTCTTGGATCCACTGATCCAAGAGATCCCCCTTTCTCTGCTTCAGGTCCACATAGCGATGCCTGACCTGCTCAACAGTTCGGAGTATGCCAGTGGCACTGGTGAGGTCATGGGCGAGATGGTCCCAGGCTTCTGCTTTGTACTGGGAACCCTGTTACTGGCCCTGCAGCAGTCTCATGTCATCGTCTTTCACAAGGAGCTGTGCCATGACTCTGGACCCCTGGATACCCCAGTGCTGCACCCAGAAATGTACACCCTCTCCCATTCCAGACATAATGCTTAATAGGGGAAGCTACAACCAGTTATGAGATGTATTCCCACCTGTTGGGTTTAAATAGGGCCGGTTTCCTGCACTTTGCCATCATTGGATGGTTTTGAAAAGGCTAAGCTATGGGCAAACCTTCTTGCCTAAGGCTGGCATTGCTTAAAGGGGTATACCAATGGGCAGACTGAGTTATCTGGCCTACTAAGCTGGGCTGTGCAATGCTTAGCATTGCTTAATATTTAAGTTGCATTATATTTGTATTGTGGCATTGATTTATTATTCATTACATGTTATATATGTGTTTGGTATCCATGATTCATGTGTATGTGCACTGTATGGGGTCCTTGTGTTTATTAGGGGATTTCAACACTTTATTACAATGACACCTCACATCTGGGCTTACTGCAGTACTCCAGTTCACATATTTATGTCCTGTAGTAGGTTATACAATATAAAACTGTATATAGATTCCTTTCACATTTTCAGTTTGTATTTCCTATGGTGAGGATCTGTTTGGTGATACCTCAATCTTATGTACTGATGTGATGGCTTAGTGGTTAACTACTGCGGCTATAGTGTACAGGATCCTCGGTTCAAGACCTGCAAAGGCTGTCTATTTTGTTTCTGGCCAGAACAGTGGCTAATGCATAAAGACTGATTAATGCACTTTTAAGCAATTTCAAGGGGGTTTGCATGGGTTTGCCGAAGGTAAGCAATGCTAACCTCCGGTTAAGTATGCTTACAGTGAGTTAGCGTCAATATTGCTTAACCTGTATGCGCATTGCTTACCTCCATGCAAACAGGCGTGAAACCCACTTACTACTGCTTAAATATGCTTACTCCTGCTTACTACTGTGTAACTATGCTTACTCTTGCTTACTAGTGCTTACAACCGCTTACCACTGCACTAATTTAGACAGTAATGTCTAGCGGTTCTTGGGCAGGTGGTGGATTTGGCAGCTGTATGGATTTATCATTCATTGCACATTTTACCTTTCATTTGTATCCCTGATTCCTGTGTACATATACTGTATGGGTCACTTGTGATTATCTGTGGACTTTGCAACATTATGACAATAACACCTCACATCTGCATTTAATGCAGTACTCCAGTTCACAAATCTATGTTATACCATAGGTTATGCAACAAAATAAATTGATCATAAAGTGATTTGACATGGAAAATGGATTGTACTGGAGTGGGACTTGAACCGGGAATGACTGCTCATAAGGCAAATGCTCTGCCAACTACACTATTGCTGTACTGCTTCATTTGCATATATCTTGCTTTTTATGCCCTTGTGCCATTTAAGCTGCATTAACCATAGCTAAGTCATGGGCAAACCCGTGCACCTACGGTTAAATTTGATCTGTTTCATAAAAAAATTCTTTATATTTAAATGTTTTAACTATTGCTCTTGTACACTTGGGGGGATGTTGCTGGGGTATGCAAACACCAATCAGCAGTCTCACTCATTCTTACTCCTAAACTGCTGTTCTTGATTGCAGGGGCATGCATATTCTAAGAGCTCTGCTCTCAGACACACCCCTGCAGTCATACACGCTCCATATCTGTTTAGGAGCTCAGGCAGCTTGCCTTCATTAATATGCATGGCGTACTGCCATCCTGCTCCTAAACGTCCACTTCCATGCAGGACTAAGCTAATCCTACATGGAAGGATAGTGCATCCAGGGGTATATCTCCTCCAGTGAACCTCCAAATCAAATTCTACCACGTGTTCTGCAGTATGAAGTGCCCTCCTTTCCTTATACAGTCTCAAGGATATGTGATTCTGAAGGTCTGTTTTGCTGACTATTTTTCATCATGCTGTGAACTGATAAGATGTCGGATGATGACATGCATGGTTCTTACACTCCCATGCATATTACACACACACACACACACACACACACACACACACACACACACACACACACACACACACACACACACACACACACACACACACCTCAAACCAGAACAAAAGCATGAACATGAATGTAAGAAAAATGCTGCTTAATATTTGTAAGTTTAATGCTTTCATCTTGACAATAAAATAAGCTCATATATATAAGGACATATTCAGCTGAGAACAGTAAAGTTAGATATCTCACAAACTGGAGGGGGGGGGGGTTAACCCACACAGACCAACAATAACCATTTTACATCTTTGCTGTCTGGAACACTGTCAGTTTTACTTCTCTATAGTTATAAGTTAAAGTCAGTGATATTAGTTTCTGATTACTATTAATATTACAAAGTCTGCCACTTTAAGGAGCTGTTTTAAAATCGTGGATGGATTATAAAGCAACACATTTTATATTAAATATAGACCTTATCAGTCATTGGGTATGGATTTAAAATTATTTGAAATGTATTTATTTGAATGTTTAAATATTATATAAATACATGGAACTGTTACTTTAAGATGCTAATAGGGGGTGGATGTTTAAAGAATCTCTTAACATAAAAAGAATGTACACGTGGTGATGTAGCATCTGTGTTTAAGGCTTTGGAGTTGAGTTGCCAGGGATTTAACCTTTTCAGATAAACATTACATTTTATTTTAATGAGCAAGAATGTTTTCTGAATATATAAGTTTTTTGCCTGTGACTTGAAGTAAGTTGCCTACTTCACTTTCTTGCAGTTTTGTGGTATAAACTTATGTATCCCTTTTCATAAATGAGCATTGCTGATTCTACAGTTAATAAAGACGCTACTCACAAGCATGCTATGCTCATAGTTAATGATTATAATTAAAATGCAGCATTGTTCATCTATGTTGCACAAGGTTTGCTAGGTAGTATTTCCAAGCAGGTCAGTTGTTTACAGATAATGTTGTTATAGCCATTCAGGCATAACCTGTAAATGTGAATAGGTTGGGACTTAATGTTACAATTGCACAATGCATTATAGTATCACATATCAGGATTAAAATGAGCTTTGGACACGTTGAAGTCTAACGTGTGGCTGATAAGGTATGCATGCAGGTTGCTAGTTAAGGTAGTCTCACAGCAGTTAGCTGTTTAAAGCAGAATACAGTGAGACAGCATTACATGTGCACTAGTACATATGTTTGTCCGGTCTTTACATTTCACATGCATTAAATATGGTTTCTATTACAGGTGGGTATACAACCCCTGTTCAGTGTGAAAAATACAGCACATGTCCAATGTCATTACACCTCAAGCAAAACTCTTACATATTTTTCCTGAGTCCTGCTCTTTTCTATCTCTGGATTAATACTGCACCCACCACACAATTTTTACCCTTATATGAAGTGACCCATATTACATAACAGTTAGGTTGTGGCCATGTCTTTATATCTGAAGTCTTTGTGTGCATTCTGAAACTGAGAATCATGATGTATAGTTCTGAGAAACTTGTTAGAATATTGCAAATTATTTTCGACATATGGCCAGCCTTGTACTGCTAGGTATGAATGCAATGGCTAATTGTCTTCTTCTTTGTTTACCATTAGTTCCATTTCAGTACTGTTTTTTTGCCAGTCTGTTCACAGCAAACATATACAGTTCACATTTTTAAGTTACTAGACTCACCGTATCTCTGAATCATATTATTACTATGTTTTCTTCTGAAATCAGGCCTAAAGCCTTTTACTTTTAGAAAAAAATACATGTCATTTCAAATGTTAAAGCAGAATCACCAATGCTATTTGTTTTGTCAGACATACACATACTTGAAATTATGCTGCTTGCTTGCACTAAAACATGCTATATATGCATGATTGTCTTGCCCTGAAAGTTTTATACGAGTATCTTAAAGCAGTATAGAAATATTAATATTTGTAGGAAGGGTCATATTTAGGTTACAGCACCTATATGAGATTGACAAACTGCAACATCTGGAAAACTGAGTTTAGAATTAAAGCTAGATATTAGTTATCTCCCGAATTACAAATACAGAAGCCATCAAAATGTAAATATACATTGTTTTTGTGACTTCAAGTTTAAAAAGCTGTTTAGTTTTGTATAAAATTGATATAGCTACTCTTTTATATTTCCTGTGGAATACAAAATGACATTAAAAGTACTTTTTTGCTCTGATTCAATTCAAAGTGCAAATTTTAATTTTATCTTTATAAAATTCCCTGAAACTTTCATAAGAATATGTTAACTATTTTGGAGATGCAAATATTTAAACACAAAGAGCAAACATAGTTTTGAAAGTCCCAAGTGCAGAAAACATCCTAAATTCCCCAGATGATATGATCAAGGAAATTATGTGCATGTACACATGCTGTGTTTTACATGCAAACATACGTTAATTTTTCATTTATAAAATGAACAGAAAAGCTAAAGTATCATCTTTTTTCAGCAAACAACTAGCTTGTGTGTTAAAAGGAAACTGTCAGCATCCATAATATGAAACGCGAGCCATGATAACAATTTATTTTTAAACAAAGAAGAACAAAATAAGCCATTGCATTCATTCTGGCCTATTAGGTGAGATATGAAATGGGATAGATAATAGCACTGGAGAACAAAACAATTGGATGGTACAAGAATGTGAGTGGGTTGCAATGGAATAAACATTAGAACAGTGAGAAAGGGAACAATAAAACAGTGACATGGTTAAGACTGGTGCACAGCAGTTGAAAGATAGGAATGTAGAGGGCTGTAGGGTAGCTGAGGGGAAATTTGGATTGGTGAAGCAAGGTATGAAAAGTTGGAGGAGTGAATACAATGTGGACGTATGAGAAGATGCACATCAGAAAAACCCCTGAAAAGTGAAGGGAGATGAGAAAAAAACACACTAGGATACAATCATTTTTGTCATGGAAGAGAGCAGGACAAAACAGCTGCAAGTTACAGAAGTTTGCTTTTGACTAGAGTTTAACTGATAATGCATAGAACATGTTACAGATATGCTCTTCTGTTTTTCAAATGCCATTACGGAATGCAAATCCCTACAGCTGTTTTAAAGAGTTAAGATATTTTACTGCAAAAATGTTATGCCTTTTATTTAGATCACGTGACCTGCATAGTTTATGACTAAACTTAACTGAAACTAAAACAAAAAAAAAAAGAGTTTTGTCATAGGAAATCTATTATTTACTCTCCATTTTGCAGGAGCCAGTAATTTTGGAAAACATGACAAATATGAAATAATAAGATTATTACTTTTGGAAAGTAATGTAGACTTGCATGCAGTATCAGACTATGTCTGTAAAGCAATCAAACAAATACATAACATGTTATGGATTTGCTGCTAAGCTGAGGTAATATTCTGCACCTCATACAAAACTTGTATAATTTCTGTCTCTGTGTCCCTCATAGTAATCCCTGTAGAGGCTCTGTATGTATTACAATATGCACTTTTCAAACAGTTGATTATGTAGACTTGGTTTATGTGACTCACATACAAGACTGTATGAATTTTCAGTTTTATCACATAATACATTGCAGGTTATATCTAATTATGACTCAGGAGTTATGCCAGTAAAGTGAAATGTCTGCTGCATCTCATTTTCTGAATGCTGCGATGAAAATGATTGAGCTAGTTGGATAAATTTCATAGAGTGCCTTTATTAGAACAGTGCTCATAGTCTGATTTGCCATTTACAGAATAGAGTACTTTGCCTTATATTACTCTGCACCAGTACTCAGCAATGATTTAATTATAATGATTACACTACTGCAAGTTGGGATAAAAATAAGCAGTATGTGCTTGTGGCATAATACCATACTTATATGTTGCCCTGATTTGCAAGGATATGGGAGAGTTTTGTATTTAGGATTAATTAATAAGTGCAATGGAAGAATTTCAAATTAATTTTCAGCACAGCACTGGACCTAATCAGTGTTGTACTGTCATACTAAAAATATACATATTTGTAATATAAGTTTTAAGGACAATCTAGAAAAAACGTATTACAGAATTTTAAATATAGACTAAGTATGCTCAGTAAGTATTATAAAATTAAACAGTGCCATATTTCTATGAGATATTAAAAATGCAAAGACGAGAGAATATTTGAATGACATTTAATGAATGTATGGCATACGCAGTAAATGGTAATTATTGTAAAGGTGCAGAAATGCAAATAAATGGACCATCCTTGCTGTTTTTTTGCATTCTATATTTGAATATGCACAATTGTGTTTTATTTCTATCAAGGAACTATAAACCTGTTTTGTGATAAAAAGTAATTCTGTAATTCATTCCTGTATGCAAATTATGGTTCTATGAAGTATTAGTGAGTAAAATGAAACAAAATGGATTTGTTATTTTTAGCATATGTTATTGTCAGTCTGCATATAGATTGGTAGAGGCTGTATTTTATTTTAATTAACCACTCAAATTCTATGTCTATGATACCATAGAAACAGGGTCAACAAAAATGGCTGTGGCAAGAATAATAAGCAGAAAGTGATTTATTATGCTGAAGGAATTCACTGCTGCCTGACATCTACAGCTGCCTTACTGCACTAACAAGCGATGCTTACTTATCATACAGTGGTTTTCATAAAAGTTAAAATACTGTCAAAAATACTATAAATAACAGAACACATTTTGCACAGCTACAGATGACATCAAATACAGCTGTTGATTTTTTTTTCATTACAGTCAACTGTACATAAAGACTTGCAGAGCTTGTATAATGACCATAAACTAGTATGTCGAGTTATAAGTTGAAAAATAGTGAAAACGGGTGCCCATGTTTAAAAGTTTGCACTAAACAGTGGTATGGGTTTCTGTATCATAGCACAGATTACTTCTAATGTGCAAGTGATATGCTAGGCTACCGAAGTACTTTGAAAAAATTCCCGGAAGTGAAAATTCAGGTAAAAGGTCTTGCAATAAGGTTGTGTATAAAGGAATAATACAATGCACACAATGGAAATGCAAGCAAAAGCTGCATAACTGAGAGAAGGCCACTGTATCAGGAAATCAGAACAAGAGGAATAAGTTCAAGTCCACGGAAAGTGATGAGTATTGTACATTGTGGATGGAATGAAGATACAGAGACTGTGTAAGGCTGTAAACACTAGATTGTGATATAAATGTATTATGGCAAGCTATGACAGTTATACACCACTTGAAATGTAAACAGTATTACTTTGAATGATTAAGTCAAAAAGCAAGTGAGAGTAGGAAAACAGAATCTGAGAATCAGAGAAAATATAAAGGTGAGGTACCATGCCAGTAAATAACTATAAATAAAAATCATGGAGTCATTTATTACTCATGAAGCTGGGGTGACAGAAAGCAGATAGGAATCAGAATATTGATACATACAGGAGCTTTGGAATTTAATAAGATGGTAAAGTAAGGGAAAATGCACCAATGAATGCAGGAAACAGTAAATGGAAAATGGGACTTAAACAGGACTAATATGTGATGGTGTTCAGTGCTAGGAACGTGGAGAACAAAATAACTCTGCTCTACTAGGAAATGGCATATGGTGCAGCCAAAATATAGGCCGCAGAGAAAGCCAGTGTAGCTGGGAGATTGGCAATATGTGCTCATGAAGTGATTAAGTACACTGAGGAAGAGACTTCCCTGAAGAAGGAAAAGAAAGTTGTATGTTGGCCTTATGGCTAGAAAGTGGGGTAGGTGAAACTTTGCAGTTCACTTTAATAAATAGCCTATCAGATGCACATATAAAGAATGGTGACAGACTCAAAGCAGGGTTAAAAGACAGGCAAAGAAAACAAACATTATAGTAATATGCCATCTTAAACTTTCAGTTGCAGACTGGGATGTTCTCAACAGTAGAGTAGGCATTCAGAGGTGAATGGTAGAAGGCTTGGTAAAAGATGGGCTTGAAAAGAAAGTACAACCACAAAAATATTAAATATTGAAACATGGTTAAAACTTCTGTGATTACTATTATCCCTCATAGCCTATCTAAAGAATCACACTGCAGCAAAAATAATGGTGCCTTAGGTCTTTCCAATAGGGACTTACATTGAAAGGCAGCCATGCTAAATGTGGCCCTGTACTGGTAGATGAGAATATAAAACATGCCGAAAATCTTACATGCTTCTTTTCTTACAAATGCTTGTAATCTTAATTTACTTTCTAATACAATAAATGCTGCAGAATTTTAAACTAAACTGCTGTATTAAGCTTACAGACAAGGAAATGCAGTAACTGCCCCTCTCCAAAAAGATATGTATGTATATGATTGAAACTGCAGGCAAAATCCTAATACCAGCAACACTAGTAAGTTAATCACTGGATAGCTTCAATATCCTTTATAAAACAGACATAAGAATATTCCACTAGTCAAAGTTCATTTATTAGATCATATGAAAGTAAAGCTCTTAGTTACTGGGTAGGCTATATGTAGGACATTTCAGTGTTACTATCATTTTGAGTAAACTGCAAAATAAAAAAATCTTGTGTCTCAGACAACTCATTTTAGACTTAAAACATCAGTCAAATAAAAACTTTTGGGAATAGCTGCAGGAATATGGCCTTGACATAGCTGTCACTGTTGCCATTTAATAGATGTTAACTGCTCCTTGCCTGGCAAAGCAATCCCTACAAAGGAGAACGTGCATGGAAAGATCTACATGTAACTTCTTCAATGCCACATAAGCTTTCAGAAATGAATAGAACCATCAGACTGTGCTGTAAGTGCTGTTAATCTAATACTGGAACTTGGGAACATATACCCTATGAATGTCAAGAAACTTTAGCTTTTGTAAAAATAACAGTGAATTTCAGTGAATGTATCCAGCCTATATGAAGTGACTTAATAATTCTAATCAAGGCAATAGTTTTATTGACTGCTCCTATGCTAAGGGAATCCCTTTATCCCAACGCAATATGTTGATGAAATTGCTAGCAGGAGTCAAGAAATGTATCAATTACAGATGAAAGGGATCAATTTCACTAGGTATACAATGAATAAAATAGCTAATAAATCAGATGTAGCAAGTTAAATAAAACTAGATGTAGCAAGTTAAATAAAACTAGCTACTTACTCTGCATAAAAGCAATCTCACAGTTCATTTGGCAGCTTGCTAAGCCTGAACTCTTTTAAAAATTTCTTCATGAAGGTTTTTGGATGCATGTCCAACAGAGTAATTTAAGTCAAGATTAGTTAGTATAAAGCAATGTCCTGTTCTACTCAGTTACATAAAAACTGCAAGATGTTCACTTATCTATTCAGTTCTTTTTTCTTGATAACTTTTCCAATCTTATTTCCTCCTTTTTCCATCTTATACTCTTTTTTTCCTTCTTGTATTAAACTTTTAAAATTAATTTATTTTGTTTATTCATGAACATACAGCGCCAGTATACAGTATACTTAAGCTAGAACAATGTGTGAGGATGTTAGCTGCATTAGAAGGCAAGGGCCCTAACAAAAATAAATGTTTTTAATGTTTACGTCACAGGCTCAGAATGGGTGTGTGTGTGTGTGTGTGTGGTGGGGGGGGGGGGCAGTAGTTTAAACTACTCAGCAACAGTAATCATGCTGCAATATGGTTTGTGCACCTTACAGCGAGAATGGGATGGTTGACAAGGACAGAAGTTTAGAGTTGCAGAAGCTTTAGCTTTTTAGGAAAGATAGCAAGAAGCATCATCAGATTATGTAAGTAAATGATAACAATAAAATGGTTGTTTAATGAATCAGAGAGGGAATAAGAAGGAGAGACATATATTGTATTAGAAGTATAAAAACACATAGGCTAGGTAAATAACATGTATTAAAGACGATAGCTAGGACTGAACGGAGAAGAGCAGGCAGGGTGATAAAAACTGTTGTGATGTAAACTGACCATAAAAATGTCAGAAAAAATGCCAAAAAGATCATCAGGAACAACAAGGCAGTATTTGAGAAGGAGATGGCAAGAGCTCTGAGGTATGGGCGAGATAATTTTTTTTTTATGTATTGAGGAATGAAGGAGGCTGCAGCAGGACACTAGGGTATTAGAATATAGGAAGATGAAGTATACTGATGACAGAGTTCACGGAAAAATTCTGAATGAGTTCTTAAATTTAGTATTTTTAGAGAAACAAGAAGGCAGGCTGATAACATGAGACAGTGAAATGAGATGGATTGAAGCCAAATGGACAGATAAAGAAGCGAGCAAGGCAAGAACTGAGAAGTCATGTTTAGCGCATACATAAGACAAAGAGCAGGGCCATTTTACCAACATTATTGTCCCCCAGGCAAAGCAGTGCACTGGGGCCCCTACCTGCACAACCACTCACAGGATTAAAAATGAAAATGGGGTATTTTACACACACACACACACACACACACACACACACACACACACACACACACACACACACACACACACACACACACACACACACACACACAATCCAGATGACAGTCGTTGAAGTGGAACTCTGGAAGCAGCAATGCAGCAACATACAGAATGTTAAATTCTGTGTGGTAGGAAGAACAGGTGACTCACAAACAGACGCAACTTTTAGGAAGGCTGCCACTGCATTTGGATAATTGATGTTTTAGGAAGGCTGCATTTGGATAATTGATGTTTCAGATGATCGATGCTGTACTGTCCAATGCTTTCTAATATTTATAATTTTCATAATTTTCATAATTTATATTTATAACTTAGTACAGTGTAGCATTTATTTATTTATTGACAACAAGTCACAACATACATAGATTAGTATGGGGCCCCTATGCTTTTGGGGCCCCCGGGCAACTGCCTGTGTGCCCATGAATTAAGACAGTGCTGGCAAAGAGAGATGATGAGCTGCTTCCTCATAAGTCTAAACATTATTTAAAGTCTTCTTTTTTAGTTATTGTCTTCCATTAATACAAAATTACCTCTTGGAAATCAGTCCTACTCACTTAAAGAAAATTAGGATGACTCTCCTGATCTAATTAGACCCATATTCAAATACAACATAGGAGGGAATGCACATTCAAGACAAGATCCTACTACTTGGAATTATTTTCCTACTGAGATTAGGAAACAACCTACACTGAGTTCTACTAAAAAGAAACTGGAGGCTTATCTTTGGAAAGATTGTCAATGTTCTTGCTTTAGGGACTCTGGTTAAAATTAAACTCTATTCTAATAAAAATATCTTATGATTAATACAATGCATTCTATGCATGTATTCATGTTCAAAATATGTGGTTTGTGTCAAACTTATTATCTTTATGTGCATTTGCTGGATATAAATAGTTTCTTGACTATATAATCGAATCAAAGTATGTTATTGTTTTTTTTTTAGTTTGTTCTATATTACCGCTTGCTCAGAGGTGACCTTTGCCTAACATACAAGGCCATGTCAAACCCAGATTTGATGAATATGCTTCACCTCAAAAAATCTAGATCCGTCAGAGCCACAAGGGCAAGAGACTTAAACTGGAGGATAGATTCATCACCCAAAGACTGGAATAAAATCCCGGTATATGTGAGGCAGAGCACCTCGCTGGCCTTGTTCAAGAGAAATCTTGACCAATGGATGGGAGATCGCAGATATACCCCAGGGATTACCTCAGTGTCACTGCTCAACAGAGGCACAGCAAAATAATGGGTATAGTTCCCCATACTAAAGGGGTGGCGTACAACTAAACTATGGGCTAGGCTTGTAAATGCCCTCGGGCAGATAGCCTAGTATGAACCTATGAACCTATGAACCTATACAACTATTGCAAGCTTTTCTCTGTTGTACAACTCTTTCAATTTTTTGCCTGTTACTGGAAGAACTGTTTATTTCTACATATAATGTAAACTTTTTTCTCTGTCATTGTTTCTAGAATCCAGGTCATGGCTGAAAAGAGTCAACAGACCAGCTCACTCACCAAGTAATCAAATAACAATAAAGAAATAAAGAAATAAAAGAACACTAGTATTTGATGAACCATAATAACGAAGTCTTGATATATGATATTGGTCTGAACTGGAGGATGACAACAGCAACACCATAGGTGGATTTACTAAGTAATCAAATAACTAGAAGCCTATGGAGTTTAGTTTTATAGGTTCATAGGTTCATAGGTGTTTACTAGGCTAATGACCACAAGGGCCTTTTTAAGCCTAGCCATGCATCCCAACTCTCTTACAAGTTCTGATACCCTTGATAAGTGTAAGCATGTCTCTGGGAGATGAACCAAACAAGGGATGAATTTCTGGTTTCCTATCCAATTGTCCAAGTTGCACATGAATTGGGTTAAGGAGGAACTCTGCTTCACATGGATGGGGAGCCTGCTCCATAAATCGGGTAGTCTCTGGGATACATACCTATCTCTCCAGCAGGTCCTATTTAGATCACAGGCAAGGTTTATGTCTTTAGAACAGGTAATTCTGGTACTGTATGTTTTGTGGATATGCAGGAGGTCCATCAGAGTGGGATCAGACATAGATCTCCCCCTCAAAAGCCTGTAGGAGACAGAATACAGGGATAGGGCCTTGAGGTGGTCTACATAGGACATATTACTTAGGCCCTGTATTCTTTTAGTGAGGAACCTCTGTGGACATTCCAATTGTTGGATGTACCTGGTTAGGTACATACCAAAGGGGACATTGTACTCAATGATAGGTCTGATGAACACTGGATACAGAGGAACAATGACTTCCTCGGACTTACCACTCCCAACAGGATTAATTCCCTCAAAACCATTTGAATTAATCAAGACCTCCACTCTCTCATATCCACTTTTTCAGAATGGCACTCTCCCACCAAAATCTTGCCAAAGGTCTTTATATCACTCCTCACAGACAGCAGAATTGTGAAAAAACCTATAAATGATTGGGCTGGAGTAATTAGTCAGTTTACCTTACTGCAGTGGTGTCTCCCTCCAAGTTCTAAAGTGCTAGTGGTACTCAACCAAGATGGAGATAACTCTGGGATCCAGTCTCCAGCATCTGCACCTGCACTTCTGATGCCAGACTGAGAGTACCAGCAGCATTTAATCTTCCCAAGAAAAATTTTATCCAATAACATCTAAACAGAACAGACATGAAAATATCCACTAAACAAACTCATACCTAGAAAATTTCTCCTCAAAGTACTTGGTGAATGCGTGTCTTGGGCCATGTAGAAGCAGTCCATTAAATAGTCGGCTTTAATAATGCTCACCAGCAAACATCCCCCACTTTCAAAGTTAATTTTCACTAATCCGCTGAAACTACTGAAGTTACATTAATCCAAGGTCACCAAAAACACAAACAAGGTGACAGACAACTTCATACACAGAGAAAAATGTTACTCATTAAGCTTCCTTTTTTTCACAACTATCTATCAACTTTTGCTGCTTTCCATATATATGGTCGCCTAGCTGAACTCATCAGGGTTTTACTCTTCATGTATGTTAATAAACAGGAATCTCAAAACAGACAAGTTAACTAGAACATATTAAAACAAAATAAGGTGGTGCAAGTCTTACACACCTGTTGCTGACTGTAGGATTCTTTCAACTTCTTTAAATGTGTTGTCATCTTCACTTTAAAGTGTATTTCGCTGTTATCGTCTAGAGCTGTGGACCCCCATTGACAATTCTGCTTTCTTTAATATTATAGATAGACTAGCTTCTTTTAGTAAACAATGAATTAGGTCTACCAAATTCTGTTGCATTAATGCTAAACATAAAGACTTTAATGAGAGAAGATCACTTACGGTCCACCTACATGGCATCTAAACATATCCAAGACCAAATCACAAACACTCAGAGGCATGACTCATTTCAACAAAATGTTCTACTACCAGAATCAGCAACATGTCAAAAACCCTAGACATTTCTGGAGGTGCACTGACAACCTTTTGTACCCTTAGAGTACTTCCACACCATTTCACTTTCCCACACCACAGTGATACAGAGCTCACCAAAATATCTGTCAAATATTTTAATGAATCTTTAAAAATATAACCATAAATACTATTTCTTACAATCTCCTCCAAATACTTCTGTACCTTTTATGTAGTTATTTCTCAACAATAGTGTATTCAAGCTTCTAATTAAGCTGAAATATGGATCTGCTACTATAAACTCTCAAGAAATGTCTAAAAATTACCTATCAAGTCTATCGATTAGCCAGTCTCTGAATCCATCAGTGAGGGAAGGCCATATGCTCCCAATATATGGGAAGAAGAAGTTAGAGTGCTACTTCATAAAAGTTCCATTATCCATTGCACATCAATAACTACTGACTGAAAAGTGCTCCTACCCTCACTTTCAATGCCCCTAAGAAAGACAATTTAGGGCAGCAACATATACTTTGTATAATGACTAGCCATTAATTTTCAAAAAGGAGCATGTTGATTGGTCAGCCCAACTAGCATGCCCGTTGTAAATCAAGCATATACCAACAGCAAAAATCCAGCCGCCAAAGTAACATTGAGCTGCCAGACTTTTTTTTAATTGCTATCTCTTAAACATTAGTCTGAAGGAAAGAGTCTGAAACTAAAAAGCATGTCATTATTTAGTGACTTCACTTCTCATACAATTTGTGTTTTTGTCTCAATGAATGTTGGCAATAAATCTGGAATGGGCTGTGGAGTTCTAGAATGCCAATCACTTGTAAAGCAGACAACACTAATCTGATGTTGTAGAGGTCCTACCAAACCAGCCTAACCCAGGGTCATGATTAATTTACCAAAGAGGTGGGTAAAAGGAATCCTGGGGATGTTGTATATCTTCATTTCAGTAATGATAATGACCTCCTGCCACATAGAAAGTTGGTGATAAGTTAAAAATGATGAGGGGGTGAGGCTCAAATCTCTATCTGGAAGGAAAAGTAACAAACTAACCAGAAGAAGAGAACAGTAGTTATGGATCATATGTCTGCAGAAAAAGCAGTTGTCAGTGGGATTCCATGGAGTTCAATGCTGAAACTGTTCCCATTTAGCATATTTGTGACAGATGTCACCTTAAAGATGAAGAGTGAATATAAGGTTGTTAATTAAAGGCCCAGAAACTAGGATAGTGAGTACAGATAGTGACCTGCCACTACATGAAGTACAACATGATGCAGTTAAGTGGTAGAAATCCAAAACATAATACAAGCTGTTTGGAGTATTCCTGGGTTGACACTGATGAGATAGAAATGGGGGTTATAAACATCTGTAGGAAGCATCATGCAAAATGTAGTTTCTAAAGACAACATGAGCCTGGCATAGACGTCTATCAGCGCAAACGTAAGGAATGTTGCAGACACTCTGTCATGGAATATAACATTAGTAAGGTACAGCTGGAATAATGTGTCCAATTCTGGTATCCATGCAGGAAAATGGAGATAGAGCTGGTAGAGAGTATACAAAAGACAACTAATAAATAGTAGAGACTTGACTGAGTTGTCATGGATGCATGGTGATACATCACAAACTTCCATTACATTACTGTTGCTCAGAAAATACCAAAGGATCCACAGAAAAGGGAGAGGATGAAACAAGGGGCAGGCTAAAAATTGGGAAAAAACGTCCCCCAGATGGATGTTGCACATCATGACCTCATGCAGGATGTTCTTAGGTTCCTTGCTGGCTGCAGCAAAAGTGCAAGCATTGGACTGGAGGTTGAATGGAGTGCTGGCAGACACAGCAAGGAAGTAAGAGACTGGGTGGCTGTTGGAATGGAAGAAGGGGTGAAAAAGATGAACAAACGTATAAAATATGCTACTAAAAATACCAGTATGTCTCACGCTTGCTGGTGAACATCACTTTTTCTAGAGTGCATGTAATGTTAATATATTAAGTTTGTCAGCCTCATATAAGCTAGAGATTTTGAAATGAAATGCTTGTTTTTGAGGGAAAATAATACAAGATGCTTTTATTTTATATGAAAAAAACATTTGTTGCATCATATATGAGAAATACAGAATACAGTTAATGTTTCATGACCCAAAACCTGCTTATGTGGCAAAAAAAAAAAAAAATCACAGTACAGAGACGAAACTGTATATCATGCAAGGAAGTGTAGTGTATTTTACAATTGCTGTTACAGGCTAAAAGGGACTATCGTGAAATAGGAAAGCATTTTCTAAGCACCTAGATACGAATGTGATTTAAAAAGTATCATGATGCAAAATAGAATTTGTAGACATGTTGCATGTGTTTGTCTATATATATATTAGAAGGCAAATGAACTAAGTAGAACTGGAGCATATTTGTATAGAGTCTGCACATGTGAATATTCCAAACTGGCAAAAGTAATTTAGTAAAGATTGTACACAGAAGAGTAACTCCATTGTGGTAGTAGGGAAGAGAAAGGGGGCCACACAGAGTAATCAAGAATTAGAAAAGGAATTATTTAGTTTAGCTTGAAGTGGAAACTGAGACAAGTTGGTGCAAGTATACAGCAGTCAGCAGGCCACAACTGCTTATGCTGTGTGCTGTTAGTAGAGGGAAAACACGAAAACGTGACTCACAAGAGAGCAGACTAACACCAGAAAATGAAAGACTGAAGTGTTGATTACTTTATTCAATCATTTGCTAGCAGATGAGTGCACAAATTCAGCCTAGACTGTTTTTGAATACACCCCTGGGTAGTGTTTGCACTAAATGAAAGAAGAAGATTGACTAAAACAACAGTGGCATTTCCCAGAGCTAGCTAAGGGGCATCCTGACAGTGTGCAGTATCATCATGGCAGAAAACAGGAGGATGAGTATGGATGCAGACAATGTTATGAAGACAAGTGTGATTATGGCTGCTGAGAAAGATGAGTATTTTACAGATATTCATCAAAAGGTATCTGAGATGCAATGTGCAGAGTGAACAGATGACTTTGCAGAAGTGTGTGCGTATATATATATATATATATATATATATATATATATATATATATATATATATATATATATCTACGTATGAGACCAGTGGTGTTATGTGTAGTATATAAGTACATGGAAGAATCATTACGCAATACTTCATAAACACAAGAGATTGAGAAAATTAATCAAATAATAATAATAATAAATATATATATATATATATATATATATATATATATATATATATATATATATATATATATATATTTTTTTTTTTTTAATTAATCACTTTTTTGTTCTGGTGTACATAAAGGTTTCTTAGCAGTATCAGTATTTTCAGAAATACTAGTCTGTAAACATTTTTTCTCTCATAACATACGGCATTATGCCATACCATTTGTATTGACAAATATGTACTGTTTACATCTTTTTCACAATATAGCCAATAATCTCTGCATATCTACTCACTCTCATTTCATGCATGACCACCTCTCCATAACTGAGCAGTATCATTCCTTTCCCAAACTTCCCCCTTAAACATTTTATGCTGGATTGAATGTCAAATGCAACATTTGGGGTACTCTCCAGTTCCCCACTTCCTTTTCATTCACATGATTACCACAGGTTAACATTAGTCATCTTACCCCTGTTACTCCATACTCGTTTACTTAATACACCATTGCTAATCCATCACCACTACAATTTTGGATGTTTCTTCACTCCCTCTTACCTCTTTGCTTATTCTGACCATTACCAAACTCCTCGTGTACATCTCCTTCTTAACTAGTGCAAATGTTCCTTCAACAGTTTTGACATCCAGTCCATTGCTCCTGTTTTGGTATAGGCTTCCACACCCCCCTGATCCAAGCCTTTGCTATCATACATCTCACTTCCCAGGTGTAAGATTTCTTCTCTAGCCTGTCCCGTCTCCTTGTGTATAATTCATTCCAGTCTGGTATCCTCTTCCTCAGTTGGTTTCCCCATACCTCTCTTGCCCACTTCCACAACAGCACAAGTGCCTATGCCCACCACATGTGTATCTTAGGAACATTTTCCTCCATACATCTCCATACTCTTTGGATGGATACCACCCTTCTTGGTGTCTCTTTAGAGGAGTTATCTATCACCTATGTATCAGCATTATATATTGATCTCCAAGAAGGCCAATGCTTTTATTTTATTAATTTAATTTTGTTTACCTGGTAGAGCACTGATCATGTTTGACCATTTGTAGGTGGACTCTGGGTTATATACACAGTGAAGTAAAGTAAAGTAAGATTAAAGTTATAACCAAATTATACAGTATAGTGAAATAAGAAAACAAAAATATGTACACATATTTGAAAGAAAGTTTAAAAAGAAGTATGATTAGGAGTATACAATGCATAATACAAGTGTTATAGGTGAGGTAACTGTAGTCCAGCAAACAAAATGGACATAGCATATACAAGTAAGGATAGAAATTTTAGCACTGAAGGGAGAAGAAATTGCAGAATATCAAGAAATACAACAGAAGACTTAAAAGCAGGAGAAGTGGATATTAGCTATAGAGTAGTGAAAGGGGAGGGCAGATGGGGAAACAGTGGGTCTGAATTTATGCATTGGAATGGGTAGGAGATTAAGAAGCCAAGGTTTTCTGAGACAGATGCAACAGTGCAACCATCAGAGTTAGGTGACATGGTCTGTGCTATGAATGCACTTATATTATTCAGTTAAGAAATTGTTTGAATGGAGGTACGAATTGCTTGTAGTCTCACATTTCAGGAAGATCAGGAGGCAACAGTTGTCACAGTTTATGGACAAGAATGAAGAAGCTGTGTTCTGTGGAATGACATTTAATGGATGGAGTTACGAGTGTAGGGTCATTAATGGACTGTCATTTTAGGTTGTGTGGTTGGATGTAGCTAGTCTCATAGTTAGGGGGGATGGTGTGCCTTGGTGTAGCAGTTTGAAGAGAAGGGAGCCAAGAAGAAGGATGGCTCTGCCTTCAATGAGTAGCCAATTTGCCTTTTCCAAGATGTTGCAGTGATGTTCATGCAGAGGGAAGTTGATGATGTAACTATTTAAGTGACAGTTCAGCTGTAAGACATGTCTTCTCTTCCCTGATTAAATTTCACCTCTTATTCTTTAGGTTGGCTCCACCATAGATCCCTGATACTTCTGTTCCATCTGTCTGTAAACTGCAGTTGAAGTCTTAATAAGTTATGAATCATCTTGTCAGTGCCATCCTCAACTTTTATCATTGTCTTACCACTTCCAGCATTCTAGCCCTTTCCCAGGCAACCCAGTCCAAATTTGCATTTTGTATGCTCTTCAACTTTTGCACAATGTTTATAGCTGTCAGATATCACCTGAAATCTGACACATCCCATCCTCCTGCTTTCCTGAGGGCATAAATCTGGCTTTTGCTTTTCTTCACAAATGTTTGTGGATATCTCCAAATAACTGTGCTTGAAGGACAGATTTGTATGTACCTCCCTAGATGAAGTACACATGGGGTTATCTTTGTGCAAACTATTTCTGTCCTAAACACCAAGTGTGGCAAATCTACCTGAGCATGCATACAACATTCTCCCTATCTTTGACTTCAAATCTACCAAGTTTTAATCTCTGGTTAAACTACCTCTTTATAAACTTTAAGCTGCAATACCACCCCCTCCAACACACACACACACACACACACATACACACACACACACACACACACACACACACACACACACACACACACACACACACACACGCACACACACACTCACACACACACACACACACACACACACACACACACACACACACACACACACACACACACACACACACACACACACACACACACACACACACACACACACACACACACACACACACACACACACACACACACACACACACACACACACATTTCAGGGAATGAGGTACTTACCTCCATCTTTTTTATTTATATTTTAAACACTACAGACTTCTGAGGTGGTGATGAAGCCCTGATTCATGATCAAACCTACTGACATCTTTGATATCTATAGAAGTTGTAAAGTAATATCTTTAGGCAGCATCATGCTGTCATCTGCAAGTAAATAAATACCACTCATTTTCCTCATATTGTTCTGACACAACCAGTTATCATTTACCTTTGGCACCAGATATTCAATAACCATTAAAAATAATTCTCATCCTAATACTATTTCTTCTGTAAATCTACCATTTATATATAGCTGAAGCTTTGGATGCCTATAAAGAGCTTTCACTCCCTTCAATCAACTATCATCTCCAGTAGCCCCAGTCAAAGTTTCTATAATAACAATCCTTCAAGGCACACTCAAAGGCCTTCTGAATGTCAATTAACATAGTTCCTGCCTTACCCTGGCCTTTTTCATCAGCACAATCTACAAAATCTATAAGTGTGCACAAGTGTTACATGGACAATTTGACTTTAATGAAGCCCACATATTCATCCCTTATTAGTCTCAGAAGAGCCTTCTCCAACCTTGCTGTCAAAATGCAAGCATAAACCTTTGCACCCACATTACATACATATGTAGGGTAATAGACTTTTAACATCAGTCTCTTTCCCTTTTTGTTTAGACACCACTATTGCTGTAGCCTCTTCCATATATTTGATTAACCTCCCTTCATCTATAACTGAAAAGCTTTACCATTATTCTACTCAATGCAAACCCAGACTTTTATAGAAGTCAATAAGGAATCCATCTGATACACTAGCTTTACCCATTCCGATGTTTAATGACCTCAATTACCTCTCCATTTCCTATCTGTAAATGTATTCTGTGCTGCTCCTTCTTACACAAAATGTATCCTTTCCATTTATAGACAAATGCAACTTGGGTGGTCTATTCCTTTAGAAAAGTCATTATAGTAATATCTAAATTGTGCTCAGATTTGCTCATTCATATGACCTTACTCCCCCACTTTCATTCCCAACTGAATTAATCCAAGCTTTCAATCCATCACATCAGTATCCTAGTATCTGTCTCTCCCCTCACGTATCACTCAGCCACTTTTCTCACCAATTATGCTTTTATCTTTAATTCATTATATATTTTCAGCTTATCCCATATAACTACTTGTTCTATCCAGTTTACTTCCTGGACTTTTGTTTCTCCTTATTCTACACACTGCAAATCCACAAGCATGCCCTCTAAAGCAATCACTACCTGTACCATTTAACTTCTCATCTTACTGTTTCTGGCCATAGTGTTACTCCTCCAGGCTACTTTCAATCCATCCCATTCAAAGATTTCTAGTGTTTGGTATTTTTTATTTAAACCTACTACATCACTGACCATATCCTGTGTCCAGCTGACATCCTTCCTCCTAATCCAATGCCTAAGACTCCATATATGTCCGTCTACCATACAACTCCCTAGTTCCAAGCTCACCTTAATGATTGCCTTATCTGACAAATTTCTTTTTCCACAGTAGATAGCTATGATTTCTTCTAATGTTTTTCCATGGCTTGTTTCATTTTACATACTGAAAATATAAACTCTGCTACTCTTGGTGTTAACTCCTGCCAACATTCTCTTCTGTCTCAACCCCTCAGCAAGACTTTTTGGCTGTACCTGTGAAATTCTAGTCTGCCAAATTTCCTATCCCTTTTGATATCTAATATTACATTTAAAGCACTCTTTATGATTGTTCTGTCTCCCTCTTTCTTTATTGTCTGCAGATGTTTCCACCAGTAATGAAAAGTTTAGGTCTGTCTGCATTTGTACCATAGAAATAACTTAAGGCCATTCTTTTTTTTTTCCTCTCAGCCACCTACCACCCACCTGCCTTCCTCACCTTTAATTTCCCTCACTGTCTTCCATTCTTCAGCCAACCTGCTTAAGATTCCCATTCCTCTTCTACCTCCTTTTCTCCACAGCTTGATGCTAATCACATAAAAGCCTTTTTTTCTAGCCGTTTTAATGCTTGAGATTTTAACTTGATTTCTAGTAAAATGACTAAACATTGATCTTTCCTTTTAAACATAAAACTCTTTCCCTTTTTATTGGATTTTAATACCCACAACATTCTGTGTTACTGCCTACAACTCCCATCTTTATTCAATCCACAATCCTCCCACTCCCCATGCAGTGCACTTACCCACCCACCTCTCCAGTGGTGCTGGGCCTCATGGGCCTTTGAGCTGGTAAGATCCTGACCGAGACTCTCCCCCAGCAAGTTAATTAATGGTTGATGAGCCCAAAGCAATTCCCATCTAATCATTCTGAAACTTACTTCTTCTATTGGGAAACCCATCTATACAGAAATGTTGGTTTCCTCATACCATCTGATACAGTCCTCCCTACTTTCCTAACTTGTAACCAGAGATTGTCACACATATGATAATGCAGCACTCAGTGTGTCCCATGCAGGCTTACATTTGATCATAATACAAATCTAACAGTTTATTACATCCAGCTGAATGATACATTTGTCTTGGGTTAACTAACACCATGCATAAAAGTGTGCACACCATAGTGATTCACCATTGCATAGTATGAACATTTTCATGCATTAACTGAGATGACTTATAAAAAACACAAATGCTAGAAGTATTTTGATTTCAACATGCAATATTTACATACCATAAGCTCTTGCACACTTTGTGTAGCATATCATCCTATTCCTGAACAGACTATGTTCTAGCTCCACTATAAATACAAACTATATATTCTGCCATAGTGCATATTAGGATGGCATTTGTACATCACTTTGTTAAGTTCCACATACAGTTTTATTAGTAAACTAGAGGATTACTCACAAGACTGTGTCATGTCTTTTTCTGTAATATACCCCAATTGCAGGATATAGTAGAAATCCTGCCGCTCCTGCTTCTTTAAATGTTCTCTATGCTGCTGTAAGCAGATCTTTTTGACTTTTCAAATAAATCCTTGACATGATGTGCTTACCTCAAAAAAAATGTAACTACTGTCTTTAAATATATGTTAGTAGCCACCTGAGAAATTTAAACTGCAGTGCTATTCCTACTGCATTGTGTAACTGACACAATGCAACTCACATCACCTCCTTAAGTTGTTGATGATCACAGAGCCGCTACATTAGTATCACTCTAGGAGCTTCCAGTACTACGCAGATCCCCCATAGAGAGTGACATCCCCTCCATGCCATGCATTATGTGTTTGCTCATCATGTAAGACTGCATAAAAAATAAAAAAGGACAGAGAAGAGAGAGCGACAGAGAGAATTAAGTGTAGTGTCACCTAACACCATTCAAAACACTGCTCTATCCATCAAAAAATACTTCTTTAGCCACTCATATGCTGCTGTTTTCTGTCATCATTGCCATCTTCCTAAGCTAGTGTTCACCTCTCCTTCACATCCATGGGACCTCTGTCCTGAACTAGTACATATGACTTTCTGTCATCTCCCTCCCATTGATATATCTGTTCATAACATTTTCTTCTGACCCCTAATCTGCTGGCCTCCTCCCCTTCTCTCTGAGCCCTCATGTCACTAACTTCTCCTCCATTCTTATCTGGTACCTGTCTTTGAAAGGAGATGTCTGTTTGATTGGGTCATATGCCTCAGGATTCCTTCACCATTCTTTGGGGTGACTAATGTCAGGATATCTATGTTCCTCTCTATACCCTTTCCTCCTCATTTCTAGCATGCTTCTGTGTTTGCCTTGATTGACAACATGCAATGGATGTCACTCTTCTTTTTCTAGTCTAATAAACCTTTCATCCTGAGATACCATGCTTGCTCATGGCCTGTATAGTTGAATGACATTTCTTCTGTTGCACTACTTAAAGCATTTGCAGGGGAATCCCATGTGCCCTCCACCCACCAGCAGTTGTTCCCTGCTACTATATCTTTGTATATGTATATGTATACACACACACACACACACACACACACACACACACACACACACACACACACACACACACACACACACACACACATATATATATATATATATATATATATATATATATATGTTAGCCCACAGCACATTTCTTGTCCTAATGCAGGGTATATTATAAATGCTGCTGCTCTTCTTTGTTTTAAATGTTTAAATGGCAGGTTGATGTATGCAAATGTTTTTGGTTCAAATAAAGCTGTAGTGCAAAGTCATCTACAAGTAGAATTCTTCAACCTCCCATTATGAAGTCCTTCCTGTGTGCTGCAGTTTTAACAATCCATTACTTCAGCCTGTAACTACAGCACTTATCTAGTAAGTGCCTCGGTTTGTCCACACTCCCAGTAAATCTGCAAAGCTTGCGTGCTCTACTTGTTTATCTAACCAGTCAGTTACTTCGGTTACTTGCCACATCCATTGCTCTACTGCTTCTTTCCTCTCCAACCCTTCCTTCAGACAGAGGACTCTGAATTTTTTCCTGCATGTGCTGCATTCTAAGTCATGCTGTTTCTCTAATGTAAAATGTATCTGTAAATAGAAACATAACTACTCTGTATTTAACTGGACCTGTGTATAATGCAATGTAAGCAAATGGAGCTTTTCTTCCTGGACCTCCACTAAAAATGGGTATTACCCAGTTGGACTTTTCCAATAAACAAAGACAAATAAAATAAATAAAATAATAAATAGCAACATTTCTCTGTAGGCATGTACATTTTTAGTCCAATTTTCCTGCAACTTTACTACACTTCCCAGCCTGTCCTGCAACTTTACCACACTTCACAGCCTTTCCTGCAACTTTACTACACTCACTTCCCAGCCCATCAGCCTTTTATTGCATACAATCAGATATTTGCTACTGTTTTTTTATCATTTTTCCTAACTTTCTTTTACTCCATTCACAGGGCCATAAGGTTTTTTTACATTTTCTTAACATGCTGCAAGACCTTGTTGACATTTCTTTCCATTTTAATGATTTAGCTACTCCACAAAAGTCATTTTGACTTCAAAGCCACTTAGCACGCAATTTTCTCCTAAGTGTGCTGCTTTAACCTTCAAACTCATTGAAAAAAAAAAAACTTTTTTTAATATCTACCAGACATGGAGTGGCTGAGCTAGGTAACTACCTTGTATGGCAGCTCACTAAACTGTAATAATAATATGAACACTGGATGGGAATAATGATTTGAGTTAAATACTGATACAACAGAGAGACATGCCTCTAACCTTAGAAGCACTACTAAACTATTTACAGAGTCTATATTAGAGTAAAAAAGGTGCAGTCCCAGTTGCTTATAATATTTAGGAAATGAATTCACAGATATACATTTAGTTTACAGTTACTTGCTTACTTGGCCCACCCAAGTTCAAGTCATAGCAGTTCAAGCATAATAGCCCATCATGGCAGCTGTTCATGTGATGCTGGGATTGTACTGCTCACTTTGTAGTGTTTTGTGATTGGTCTAATGATGCAACCTACTGGAGAAAAAGAGGAAATGTGTTAAATTCCTGTAAGTGATTGCAATTTCTCCAAGGTGCAGTGACCTTAGAGCGAGAATAATAAAGTTTGTGGGTATATGGGTGAAGTCTACCATGAGAGATGCAGGGGGGGTCTACTGTAATGAATGCTTTCAGAGTGTGCCTAATTTATTTACAAAATGGCAAGCTTGAGTGCATGTATTGTGAGGACATGTGTAGTTGATGCGCCATTAATGAGATGTTGCAGTACAGCTACTGTGATGTGAGCTCAGATTGTTGAACAGATGTAGTGTAGCATCCATAGATTAAATGTATTACATGGGTTAACAATAAAGTAATGGCTTTTAGAATGTATGTTGGGTGTTTTTGATGGCAACTTCTGTGAAAGGAATTTTCCACCTGTTTGTGAGCACTGTTTAATGCCTAAACAAGCCAGCAGCTCGTAAAATTGTTTTTTTTTTTCACATCTGCTGAAATTACTTAAACTGTTTATACCAGCACTCTGTGATGAAATTTCTTGAGAAAAAACTAATATAAAGAAATGCTGGTGCATATATG
This sequence comes from Protopterus annectens, assembly GCF_019279795.1. Taxonomy (NCBI): domain Eukaryota; kingdom Metazoa; phylum Chordata; order Ceratodontiformes; family Protopteridae; genus Protopterus; species Protopterus annectens. Next base: position 1,302,777,106 of record NC_056739.1, read on the forward strand.
AAGGAAGGATGCACCAGAGAAGTGGCTGCCCAGGTACCAGCTCCTTGGGATTGTCAGTTTACAACATATCATTAAAAGTAATTGCAACTTTTAATGAAAACCTGTAAACTGTCAAAACTGCTTTTTCCCATTTTAATAGTAACAATGACTTAGTAGTTAGATATATGAATGCTTCATATAGCTTGCTGTTACCATAAAAAGGAAAAGCATGACAATTAACAAGCTATCATTATGAGATTGCAATTGACACAACTTATAGGCATTGTGGGGTACTAAATACACGTTTTATTGGGTGCCAAACTGTCTTGCTACAGCTCTGTGTACATATGCAATGCACCCATAATCAAACACTTTTGTATTAAAAATATGCATTTGTCTACATTTATGCTGTGGGAAAAAAATAATAATAAAAAAAATTATATATATACACCCCTACCTCCACCTGAGTGACGGTTTATTGACTATTTACATTAATCTTTACTGGCTGTACGTCCACTTATTTGCCTATTTACCTTATGTGATGGTTTTGTCCTCCTGTGGACAGCACACACGTGGCACCAGCTAAGGTTGTCTTGTCCCTTACCTATTCTGCAGTGTAAAAGCTCCCCCTTTCATCTATCATTGCTTCTCCCTCTTGCCCCTGGTTGACCTGATTTCCCCTTTGTTCGCTAGCTTTAATATAGCTGTAACACCCAGCTTATCTAGCCTCTCCTGTTCTCTCACTGTCTGTACACTACCTCCCTGGCTGTTGCACTCCTTTCTCTCTTGTTACCTACATTTTAATTTTCACCAATTAACTGTATCTTAATACTCCTGCTTACTTACTTTTTAGTACCCCTCTCAGGGTCCCATTGCAAACTGTATACATCCTACACACACCCTGAGCCTGATTTATTCTTGTCTTTTACCTTCTCCTTTCCTTCTTTCTCTACCTAGCTCTCCCCAACTTCTACTAAAACTACATAGCTTAGGAAAATGCACTGTTCAGCTTCCCTGCTAAGCTGATTGACTCACTCTCTTCTCTGACTGTTTCTGCCTCCCTACCCCTTATCCCACCCAAGCCTTATACCTCACACACCACACCCCCTCTACATCTACACCTATCCAGACCTCCTACCATACTAGCAACTCCCCACCAATTATACCTCCCACTCTTACCCCTCCTATCCTCCCCACCCAAAGTTAAATACTTACTCTAACTTATCCCTCCAACCTTTCTTACTTATTATATTATCTGAATCTAATTCCTTGATTCTTCCTTTCCTTCTCTCCACAACATGTCCATCAAAGCTTACAAATCATCTTCAAAGACCTCTGTAACAGAAACAACTCTATTAAAGCTAACACTTCTACTGAGTATTTCTCTTGCCCTTACTCTCCTGACCTGGTATGAATCACACCTTAACTACCACCTTATCTACTCTCCTAAACATACAGCCTCTGACTTTGAAAGCCTAAACTTTACTCAATATTACATCTACCCCTAGCTACCTTCTAGCTAGATATCATAGGCTGTCTCATAATAAAACCCAGACTCTCTTGCTCAGGAAACTAAAATACTTACTGAACTCCTCTAACAAAGCTTACCTTGAATATCACCACTCCATCTTGGCAGATGGGGACATCCACCCAAACCCAGGACCCTTAGCCTCTATATCTGATGCTCTACCTGTTACACTAAACTCTTCCCTACTAATACCAACCTCTAATGCTAATACTCTACTTATAGGGCACCTTAATATACGAAGTGTCAATACCAAAATCACCCATCTCCACTCCTTCTTGAACAACACTCCTTTGATATTCTCTGTTTAACTGAAACCTGGTTAAAACCCTTTACTACAGATAATGAAATCATTCCTCCAGGTTACAACATCCTAAACTGAACTAAATGTAACATTAGTACCCTCTGAGAACCTAGATATTACCAAGACTGAACTTCTTATCTCAAAGCTTCAACTAAACCCAAAAATCCATCTATATTATCTGTATTTATCTACCTCCTGGAAATAACTCGTCTACCATAGAAAATATCCTCAGTTGGGCTACCTCCACCTACCCACAAGAAACCATAATACTTGGAGACCTTAACCTTGACTGGTCCTCGTTAAACACTAACAACCCAACCTCTCATATTAACCTCCATGGCTTCACACAGATAATAGACACCTCTACTAGGACTAACAAACTCAACAACAAAGAAAGTATTCTTGACTGGATTCTCGTTAACAAACCACTTCTAAAATATCAATCTGGAACTTTACCCGATGACTTTAGTGATCACAAACTTACCTACATTCTCTAACAATACTCCCACCTATAGGACCCTCCGAGATCTTAAGCGTTTCAACCCCATTCAATTCAAAAGTGAACTAAATGCCTGCAACTGGAATCCACTAAAGACACTTCCTCTTGAAGAAGCTGTCCTTTACTTTAATATCACATTCCTAACAATTCTAGATAATCATGCTCCAAAACGCTCCATCCGAATTAAATCTAAACCTGCCCCTTGGTTATCTAAAGATACAAGACAAAAAATGTTACTTAGAAACAAATCCTGGACGAAATGGCGAACTAGCAAATCTCCAACAGACCATCAGACATTTAGGCACCTAAGAAACATTACCAAAAAAGCTATCTTTTCTGATAAAAAAAGTTATTATAGTAATCTCCAGCAAGCAAATCACAATAACCCTCAAAATTCTGGTCAACCCTAAATAAACTTCTTCACCCAGGACAGACTACCACTCCATCCCTTCCGGGTCTGAAAAGTATTGATACAGCCAATACCTTCAACTCATTCTTTATTAATACTATTAACTCCTTGGCCTCTCATCTCTAGTGGCAACACTAATATCCCTGACCTTCCATCCCTCAAACTACCAACCTTTAGGCTACAACCCATCCCTACTTCCTTTATTCTTAAATGTATCCACAGACTCAAACCTTGCTCCCCCTCAGCTGACCAACTGCCATCTGAATTCCTTCAAAAGCAGCCTCTGAAATAGCCTATCCTATATCCATTCTCATTAATAGAACTGTTAATGAAGAAACCATACCGATATCTGGAAAATCTCTCACATTATACCCTTACATAAAGGAGGAAACTCCTATGACTATTCTAATTATAGACCCATAGCTCTCTTATCCCCACTAGCAAAGATCATGGAAAAATGTGTTCACCATCAGTTAATGAACCACTTAATAAAACAACATTCTTACAAACTGTCAACATGGCTTTAGGCCTTTTCATAGCACAACCACCGCTCTCCTCTCCTTCACAGACTTTATTAACAAAAATCGCAATAATAACATCCTATCTTCAGCTCTCTTTATTGACCTGTCCAAGGCCTTTGACATGGTCAACCACTCTCTCCTCTTAAAAATTCTCGAATCTCTTTCCTTAGAACCTAACGCTGTCCACTGGTTTAGTTCCTATCTCACTAACAGGAAACAGGCTGTCCTCTGGAATAAGGAACTCTCATCTCTTCTCCCAATCTCTCTCGGAGTCCCCAAGGCTCTATCCTTGGACCCCTTCTTTTCTCCCTCTTTATAAATGACCTACAAGTAGCTATTCCCCAGGCTACTTGTATACAATATGCTGATGATTCCACACTAATCTGCTCTGCTAAATCCATTTCTGAACTTCAAACAAATACTCAAGCTGTATTTTCAAAAGTTGAAACTTGGTTCTTAAATAACAAACTCTTACTCTTTAAGCCTACGACCAGATCCCCAACTTTAGATTTCACTATCTTATCTAACAATGGAACCATTATAACACCCGACCCTACTACCAAACTGTTAGGTGTCACAATTGACAACAATCTTACCTTTGACTGTCATATCAACAACACTATTAAATGTGTAAATAGGAAACTTGGCTCTCTCTATAGAATTAAGACTTTCTTAACCTCCCCAGCCAAAACTACTCTTGCCCACTCTCATCTCATTTCCACTCTTCTCTACTTCTCCCATCTATACTAACCTCAAGAAAAACAATCTTTCCAAACTGTCTACTACCTACAATAACATAGCTAGATTTGTTACTGGGAAGCCTTTCAGAACTCACCACTGTCTGAATCTGCAGCAACTGAACTGGCTTGAACTGTCAAACATGTTACTTCTTTCCCAACTTACATTTGTCCAAAGAGCTTTCTACCAATCTCTTAACACACCTGTACTTTCTAACCTCTTAACCCCATACGCTAATCTAAACTCACTCCGCTCATCTAGCAAACTGCTAGTTACCCTAACCAAATCTAATAACCTAGCTGGTGACTCCCTCTTCTCAAACTCCATCGGTAAACACTGGAACCAACTTCCTACCGAACTTACTTCCATTCCAACTACTTTTCTATTTAAACAAAAACTCAGAACATACCTCAAAAGCCACTGGATGTGTCCCTGCTCTAATCCTGACTAAATGTTGTTTCCCCCCTTAACCCTCTTTTCTCTCCCTTCTGCTGTGCCTCCTCATTTCTCCCTTTAGCTCCCCTCCTCCCTACATACCTCTCTCATATTTCTCTCCTCCCTGATGACTATGATTCTTTTCCTATAAACCTGTATTTCCTATCTCTCTCTCTATTGTTGTCTCTCTCTTCTCCTTGGTCTTCCTCTTTCTTTACCTGCTGTTAAACTTAAGCAAAAATGTTCAATATGATGTTTTTTTAGAGTATCCAGATAGTTAAACTCCTTTCCTTTTGGTAACAATGTACATTTCTCTGCCTTTGGTATTTCAATTTTTTGCTCCTTGTTTTTTACACTATGTAATAATATTCTTTATGATCGCATTTAGATTGTATAGAAATTTTTAACTTCTACTCTTGTTTGGATAACAATATTCCTTGTCTAAGTCCTACCAGTCTGTAATCTGTTGTCTCTATATGTGGAGCTTTTCTCCCCGGGCCTCTACTGAAAATGGAAATATATCCAGCTAGACTAGCCCGGTTAACAAATGTAAAATAAATAAAATAAAATAAAATAAAATAAATATATATATATATATTTATATATATTTTCCCCTTCATATGATCGAGTTTCTCTAAACTCGAAAGTCATAAACTCGAAACCAGAATCTCAAATTTAGAGAAAATCGAACATATGAAAGGGACAAAAAAAAAAATTAACACCTTTCAAATGTTTTCACAGGGGGGCTTCACCCCCCTGCACCCCCCTACTTAAATATACCTATTCTGAGATCGTACTATAGTGAAGGAAAGGGAAATCTCCCATTCCACGCTATACGCGTAAGCGCAAAACAGAAGGTTTTCCATTCCTCTGCTATAGTGCGGTCACGGAACATCCACATTTAAACTGCTAGGGTACAGGGGACCTGGCCCCCTGCAATAAGGTAAGTTAACTTTTTATTTTTTTAAATCTAAGGCTCCCATTCACAATTTCGAGTGAATGGAAGTTTGAGATTCTGGTCTCAAGATTATGAATTTCGAGCTTCCATCCATTCGATCTTGTGAAGGGGAACTCTATATATATATATATATATATATATATATATATATATGTGTGTGTGTGTGTGTGTGTGTGTGTGTGTGTGTGTGTGTGTGCTGTGTGACCCAGCCAAGACAACCTAAAGGAAACAATATTATAACACAAAAAGATTTTGCAGTGGTAATACAAAATTGTTGAGGAGTGGACATGTGGAGAGCACAAAGTGAAATGATGGGCACCTCCATAATGGGGTTGATAGGAAAGGGAAAAGGTTGAGGGAGGAAACATATAAAAAGAATGTGGTATAGTGCAGTCTGATGGGAAACTATCAGGAGAGGAAAACATCATTATTTTGTTGCAAGTAAGGATGCTGGAAAAATAAGTTGCAGGGGGAATGGCAAATGCATGCAGACAAGGGTGCACAAAACAGAAAGATGCAACAAACAAGATACATGCCATATTTTCAGTACACAGAAATGTTCTAGTGGACAGTGTCAAATCTCTAAGGACAACTATCAGTAAATACCACTCCACATGAAACTGAATGAATGCATAACTATAGAAAGGAAAACAGGATGGAGACTCAGACGATGATCACCGATGGATAACAAGGACACTCCAATTAGACATACTCCAGTTTAATGTTAGGAGTCAGTCTTGTGTCAGATGGTAAAAGACAGAGCTCCTTAATCAGATGAACCACCAGCAGTGTGTATCTCTAAAACGATCATCCTTGCAAATGTCTCTTTGACTACTATATGTGTCCCCTGTCAGAAATCATGAGTATATATCCCTCAATCAGGGTTCCACATGGCAATGTAATCCTCTGAAACCTTCTCATGATGACATGTTGAGACATGTAATGAGTCAATGAGGTCAATTCTTTGATCCATTCTCTTCATGGGATATATAATCTCAAGGTAAGCCACTATAGCAGATAAATAAATACAGATATACAGAAAAACAGTCACAAGGAAATCACATTTTACTGAGCTAAGGACTATAATACAGATATACCATACCCCTCTGAAGTGTCACATAACAGACAGCTGGTGGTGGTATATTGCACTCTATGCCAAGCATTCCTTTCTGAAAAAGAAACCATGAAGTGTGACATCCATGACTATCAGCACAGTCTTCAATTTATGTACACAATACTATGTCACTAAGGTAAGCTAAAAGGATGAAATCAAGAACATGAATATGTCGGAGATACATGTATCTATCTGCATAGATAAAGATATACATACATGAGAACCTCCGTTTTAGTGATAATCTGCTCTGATGCTCCACATCTAGATATTCAGGCAGATATCATAGAGTTGTTTTGCCACCCCTTCCCCGTGAATGACACTGTCCCTACCATGGCACACCACTAATATATTGCTGTAGGCTCTTGGCATGTAAACCAAAACTCTTTGGAATATAGGCAAAATTACACTTAGAGGAAAAAAAATCATGTTAGGGGTTACTAGTTCTATTATTATGTTGTATGTGCAACAGGCTTTAAATTAGGGTGCACTACTGCCAGACCTTGGGCAAGAAGAAGATGTTTAGAACCCATGTGACTAATCATGGACTGCATGAAACAGACATTGTTGAGAGATACAGAGCGAACAGGGAAACACTGGAGGAAATATGCAACCTCTGATGCCCTCACCTCAGGCTCCAGGAAAATCAAGGAGAACCAATCCCTAGCTACTGGTACTTTCCAGAGACCCACAGGGGATATATTAGGGGTGTCACAAGTATTAGCCTCTATAATATTACATCAGTTTTTAAATGCAGTGCTACTACATGCAAAGGAGGATATCTGTTTCTCTAGAACCCCAAGGGAGAAAGCAAGAATTATGCAAGAACTCTACACTGTAGCATACTTGCCTGAAGTGTTGGGAGCCCTAGAATACACACACATAGAAATAAAAGCCCTACATGTGAACCAGGGAAGGACATACATCAACAGAAATGGTTTATACTCGATAGACTGTCGGGTTGTCTGCCATGTCTACTCATATAGCTTACTTGAGCTGTACTCCAGTTTATTAGGGGTGACATTCCTCAAGGGCATCTTGTGGGGTATGCAGGTTATGCACTGGAGTCCTGGCTCATGACACCCATGAGAAACCCACACAAACCTGTAGAGCAAGGATACAATGACGCCCATGCTCTAACTAGGAATATTGTAGAATATGTGTTTGGATTGTAGAAATCAAGGTTCCATTGTCTAGACAAATCAGGAGGTGCACTCCATTAATGACCTAGGCACCAGTGCTGAAATACTAACAGTCTATGTGATATTGCACAATACAATACTCAGGAAACATCTTCAACAAGAACTACTAGGGGCTGTAGCAGAGTTTCAGGGGTCACAGGCTGGGGCAACAGCGGTAACAGTAGCAGGTACAGATGAAGAGTCTGAGGGAGAACCACCAGCTGCTGATATTGCTGGCAGATAGAGGCATGCGTTGTATACCCTGGCTCTGGCTAACAGGCAAAGGGTGACTTACACACTTCCTAATTCAAAGCCTAAGATCTCATCCACAAACAAATAGGAAAATTGATGCCTTAAAAATATTGCAACCTTTACTTATTCATGTAATGGCTGTGTTCTTTTGGCATCAGACAGGGTCATCCCCCAAGACACAATTTGTACCTGCGCTAATGGCAAGGTAAGTATGGAACCTCTAATGAAAAATAAATATGTTATTGAACTGATTACTTTCATATGGAAATATGTATATGACCCTAAGCAGAGCATTTCTCTAAGGTTTACAGTTACGTTACTAATATTTCCTCTGTCAGATTCTGCTATATTCACTTATGTATTACTAACAATACTGTGCATCAAGCATTTCAGTTGACCATTATCTATAAAACATAAATCAAGTCACTTATAACTTAATTTTCACAACCATTAACAAGAGTATGAACAAGAAGTCAACAACATTTCTTCTGAAATGCATATTGATAAATGCAAGCTTGTGAATAAGCAAGCATTAGCTATTCACTGTGTACATCAAACATACATGCATCTCTAAGACACAAAGACGTGCAAAGGGCAGTGCACAATCATCATCATTTGCACATGGTGGTGGAGAGTAGGAGATAAAGGTTGACAACAAAGAAGTAAATGTGTGCAAGTAAGAGACACATATATTTTCCAGAGTATACAGTGTTCAGGGACAGTAACAGATGTACAGCATTCAACAGTACTGTTTAGATAGTTTACATGTGGGTGAGATGGTATGAAAACATTTTTTCTGTGTATGTGACTACATGAATGCAATGAAGCACTGTGCTAGCACTATATCCTTGCATCTCGGACAGGTGTGAACTGTGCATGGTACTCAGTTTAACGTCATCATCCCCGGCTATGAGAACCACCCCTGCCAGGAGATGTACTGCTACTTCCGGCATCCTGGGTTGAAGTTGGGGTGCTACCTGAACATAAATGATGTCTGCTGGATGAGGACACCTCACAACTACATCCAGGACCATGACCCAGTTGACTACCATATCTGGGTGTTGACACCACAATCACTGATGGAGCAGTGGATGCGTTGCCATGTCTGCTAACACCCAAAGGTGTAGTGGGTCTCTGGCCAGGAGGATTCCCTCCCTCTTCCAAAAGACATTCCATCATAGACACTGCCTGATTTAGTGTGTCATTCATCCTATCTAAGGAGTTGCCCACAGGTAGAGGTAGAGTGAATAATCTGCCTGAGGCAGGATATGGCAGATGATTGATGACATTAATGTTGTCTGAGGGCATGAGAGAACCTACTCCCAGATATGACACCAGGCAAGTGACATAACCTCTGTCCACTGTAGAGCCACTACAATTGCCTGAGAACAGGTAGTTCACATAGTCATTCGTGTCAGAATGCATGACATTTAATAGTCACACTGTCTCTTCTGAGGCCCTGATGGAATATATCTGTGCCTCCACTATGGTCTTACAAATACATCTGGCAGTGTCTAATGACACATCAGGAGGAGAGTTGATAGCAGGTCTCCGACTCCTACCAACCCTCCTGTGTGGCGCCATGCCCTCACAATAGCTACCAGTAGAAGTAACTGGCTCCAGAAATGGAGTAACCACACTAGCTTGAGCAACTGTGTCACCCTCAACCTATCCTATATCAGATGTCTCTGCTTCATTGGTATGTATAGGCATGCTGACTGTTTCTGAAATATTGACAGGGGATGTGAAAGCCACAACTTCAGTGTCAGACTGATCCTCTGCACCTCAGACTGTGCATCTTCATCACCATCATCACCCGAAGCTATTAATATTCTGACATCAGGTGGCATGAGTCCAAAGTGCCATGCTCAGGATCACCTGTGATAACAAGCAATAAACACAGCAAACAGAAAAAGGGAAGATAAAATTGATCATATAGTTTCCTTATATGAAAGGTGTGTTACACTTTAACAGAAACTAAACAACACAAATTTTGGTGTCATATAAACTTGAATCTACCTTATATACAGTAGTATAAGAAAATGTGTGATAACTATGTGCAGGTGAGCTGTCAGCCTGCAATCAAGAAGTGTCTACATATGAGGAATGGAAAAAAAAGAAGTCTGCTAAGTATCACATTGCAAATAAAACAAGAAAAAGAGAACAATCCTCTTCACAACTGCAGATTAAAAATATTCTCATACAAAAATTGCAGGAAACAGCTGGATTCCCCCATCCCACCCCCAAAGCAACCTAGCAACCTCTACTATTTCTGTATGACTGTAGTCTGACTCACACACACACATACACATTTTATATATATATATATATATATATATATATATATATATATATATATATATATATATATATATATATATATATATATATATAGGTTCATAGGTATGTACTAGGCTATCGGCCCTAGGGTCTATACAAGCCTAGCCAAATGAGGTTCCCTGGCTTCGGCACCCAAGAAGGTTATGTTCCTGTGCCCCTGCTGAGCAAAGCCACAAGGGCGCATACACACACACACACACACACACACACACACACATATATATATATATATGTGTGTGTGTGTGTGTGTGTGTGTGTGTGTGTGTGTGTGTGTATCTATATATATGTATATATATATATATATATATATATATATATATATATATATATATATATATATATATATATATATGGGTCTACCTGATAACACCAACACGCCAAAACCCCGACAACGAAATAACCGACACAAAAAAAATGGCAAAAAAAGAAAGTTTATAAACACGAAACTTCACATGCCTGACAAACCAAAATCCCGACAATCAACAAAACAAATACCTTTCCCAAAAAACACACACACAACACAAGCACACCAAAAACCTTTCAAACCTACAGTAAACCTTACATACACAACTATCTATGCATTAACCTTAACCCAAACCCTAACCCTAAGGTCCGTGACTATCGCACACTTACCTTAGCCGCATCCTAACCCTAACTCACTTAATCCACCCCTAACCTTTAACTCTGTCACTATCGCACATTTACCTTACCTGCACCCTAACCCTAACTCACTTAATCCGCCCCTAACCCTTAACTCTGTCACTATCGCACACTTACCTGACCCGCACCCTACTCCAACGTCCGTCATTATCACACACTTACCTTACCCACACCCTGACCCTAACATCCATCCCTATCGCACCCTTACCTTAACTTGTCGGTGTTCTCAGCATCGGGATTCTCAACTGTCGGTCTTCTCCGTTTTCGGTGTTCTCGTCATCGGCGTTGTGCACTTTGGGCGTTTTCAGGTAGACCCATATATATATATATATATATATATATATATATATATATATATATATAGCTAGATAGATATATAGATATATGTGTGTGTGTGTGTGTGTGTGTGTGTGTGTGTGTGTGTGTGTGTGTGTATAGATCTATTTTCAAATTTCAAAAATCCAAGACTTCAAAGCTCTAAATACTGAAGCCCAGAAGATCGAAGTTTTGGAATCTCGAAACTTGAAAAAAAAAACAATCTAAAACAGTAAAAGTTCACAACCCAAGTTTTTGCAGGGGGGGGGAGCCCCAGTGCACCCCCCAACACACACACACACACACACACACACACACACACACACACACACACACACACACACCCTGCTACTTAAATATACCACCTCTGAGTTTGCACTACAGTGAAGAGAATGGTAAAGTTCCCATTCCGCACTGTACAGCGATCTCCATTGACAAGTTTTGAGAATCCAAAACTTTGATCTTCTGGGCTTCAATATTTACAGCTTCAAATTTTGGATTTTTGAAATTTGAAAGCAGACGTGTGTGTGTGTGTGTGTGTGTGTGTGTGTGTGTGTGTGTGTGTGTGTGTGTGTGTGTGTGTGTGTGTGTGTGTGCATATATATATATATATATGCATATAAAGTTATAGCAGTGATACTTGCATACCTGGAAGGTCTGCTTGTGTCACTGTAGGTATGATGTCCATATTTGCACCGATGTCAAGGATTCTGGTGGAACCCTCTACCGAGCTGTCTGAATCTCTGACAGTGGATAGAGACTCCTCTGTTTCGTTTAGTAAAGGTTTGGTAGCAGGACCACCCTCATAGACACCTGTTCCCAGGCAATTGTAGTGGCTCTACAGTGGACAGAGGTTATGTCACTTGCCTTGTGTCATATCTGGGAGTAGGTTCTCTTATGCCCTCAGACAACATTAATGTCATCAATCATCTGCCATATCCTGCCTCAGGCAGATTATTCACTCTACCTCTCCCTAACAGAAAATCTCCATGGTGATGTAAGGTCTTGATAATGAACTCGTTTTCTACATCACTATATGGTGTCTTGCATGGTACAGATTTCTTCATGGGTGCCATGTTCTTGTATGAGATGAAACAGAAAACAGACATACATAATTACATATACAATACACAAACAGGATGGATGTGAACTCATTTTCTGTGACTGCATGTATCCAACATGCATACAAACAATTTATGTCAAAATCAAATATCACCACCACAGGTTTAACTGTGTAATTCATTACATCATTAACAATAACAATTAGAAATGTAGCAGTAGAAATGTAACACAAAAGTATTATAACTGCCATATCCCCTGTTGTGGAGATCAGTCAGGTAGAAATCCACAAACAAACAAAACACATATTTCTTTTTCTGGTAACACATGTAAAAATGCCAGACCTTTCTTCATAGTTAAAATACAATCATCTGCAAAAAATGTGCAAACATTAAATAAAATACAAATTAAAAATATGGTCATGTAGCATTTAGTAGCATATTTTAAGTAATGCAGATATGGTTATGCTAAAAGAAAGGTACAAAAGTAAAAATCATGTAAGATAAAAAAAATGCTTTTCCACGGTCATTGAAATTCACCTTTTCATGTTAAACTAAAAATATTATGTAGGTAACAGCAACGTACCTTGACAATACAGTAGTTCAGAAAATAGTTCACTTCTGTTTTAGCAGTATTGAGCTGTCTGGTTCAAAACAGTCTCCCTAGTACTATTCAAGGGCATCAGCTACACAGTCACCTTTACATTGTGTAGAATCGGGTCTATGTTACGAATGGGAAAAATCGTATGAGCGAATACGAAGACATCGACCCGTATTGTGCAAAGTATGGAAATCCCGAATGCACAAAACTGCGAACTCCGAAATGTAGGTTTGCTTTGGTTGGACCATCTGCAGTATAGCTCCGTAAGGTAAGTGTGCGATAGATAGGACTTTAGTGTTAGGATTTGGGTTAAGGTAAGTGTATAGATAGGTAATGTATTTAAGGTTTAGTGTAGTGTTAGAAGTAGGGTTATTTTAAGTGTATGTATGTGTATTGTTTATTTATTATTTATTTATTACAGTTGGTGACCAGGGAGGTCCACTGGGCCCGAGAGCCCATTTTCAGTGGAGGCCTGGGGAGAAAACCTCCACAGTACAATGTTACATCCCAATGAAAATACAAAGAAAAAAACATTTTTTTTTTTACAGTCAAAATAGGTGGCAATTCCACAGACCTCTGGTAAAGAATTCAATATTGAGGTCATTCATAGTTAAGTAACTAGGATGTAAGAATGAGTATTCTCCTGGAGGATGAGTGGCATTAAGTATAAGGTCGGGAGTAAATATATTTGTTGCTTAATAATGAAGGACGAAGGGGGAAATTAGTAAGGTATGAAGTTTAGCCAGGAGAGAAGGAAGATGAGAGCTTGGGAGGAAAAAAATGAAGAGTGCAGTTACATTTTCTTTGAGTTAGTAGGTAGCAATGGAGTTGTGTTTTGAAGGAGTGTAGGTTGTCACATGTCCTCAGAGTAGAGGGCAGGGCGTTCCATTTTTTTGCTAGGGAAAAGGAGAGTAGAAGTTGACTAGCTGGGCGCTTGGGTTTGTGGATGGAAATAAGGTTTTGGTAAGAAGATCTAAGTGGTCTGGGGGGATATATGGTTGAAGAATATTGGATAGTGCAGGTCAGCTTGTAGGTTGGAATATTAGTTTGTGGGCAGAGACAATTTGGAGGTAGTCTAGTTGATTAGGGAGTTCAAGCCAATTTAAAGTTTGTAAGGAGGTGCAGTGATGAGAGCGGGAATTTGCCTTGGTGGTGAATTTGGAGATTTTATTGTAGCATACTTCCAGTTTAGAGGTTATGGTGGAAGATAGATTAGTAAGTAGAGGAGCCCCATAAAGAAGAGATGGGAGGAGATATGTAGTGGCCAAGGTCTGTCTAGTAGAGGGGGAGAGGCATTAATTGTTTCTGTACAATAGGCCGAGTTTTATGTGGGTTTTCTGGATGTTAAAATGGATGTGGGTATTAAATTTTAAGTGTTCATCGATGGTGACCCCTAGGAGTTTGGCGGTGGGAACGATGTCAATGATGGAGTTGTTTAGGCTAGTAATTTTAAATGAGTTTTTTTTCTGTGGGGGTGGATTTGGAGTGAGTAAATAGAAGAATCTTAGTTTTCTTAGCGTTAAGTGAGAGGTGGTTTTGGTGCATCCATTTTTCAGTGGTTGAGAAGGCGGTTTGAGTTAGAGACTTGAGATCTGTAAGGTTGGAGGCATAGCAGATCAAAGTTGAGTCATCTGCGTATTGGACAATTCTGGTATTGGGAATTGCTTTATGGAAATCATTAATGAAGATATTAAATAGCAGAGGGCCGAGTATGGACCCTTGGGGAACTCCTGTGAGGGTGGGAAGGAAGCTTGGGGAGGCTTGTCCCCATTTCATGGCTTGGGATTTGTGTGAGAGGTAGCTGGAAAACCAGGATAGAGTTGTTGGGGAGATGTTGAGGTTAGATAGATGATTTAGTAGATGAGAGTGGGAGATGGTATCGAAAGCTTTAGATAAGTCTAATAGAACAGATGAAACCAAGTTGCCTGAGTCTCAAGCTGAACTGACAGAGTGTAAAAAGGAGAGAAGGGCTGTGTTGGTATTATGTCCAGGGCAGAAGCCATGTTGGGTAGAAGAGAGCAGCTGGTGTTTGGTAAGGAATGGCATGAGCTGCAGGTGAATGCAATTTTCAAGAATTTTGGAGACGGGTGAGGGGAAGGCTATGGGGCAGAAGTTGGAGAAGCTACAGTTTTTGCCAGCTTTATGGAGTGGAAGAATAAAAGCAGAGCGCCATAGTTTGGGTACATAGGACTTGAGCATTGATCTATTTATCAGGATGCTGATAAGGAGTGCAATACAGTCAGAGGCTGTTTTAAAAAGGAGGAGGGGATGTTGTCAGGGGCATTGGTGCAAGGTTTGAGTTTGGAGAGAAGGTTTTTTTATAATGAAGGTAGACACAGGTTTAAGTTCAAAGATAGGAGTTGAAGGAGTTGAGGCATAGGAAACTTGGGTAGAGGGGGGTGGGGAAATGTTGTTGCAGAAGGTTTTGGTAAGTTCAGCAATAGAAGAGGTGAAGAAGGTATTGAATAGTTTGGCAATGTCTTGGTCAGATTTGCTAGTGTCAAGGCAGGGGTTGTTAGTTGTACCAGGCTTAAGGAGAGAGTTAATGGAATTCCAGAATTGTTTAGGGTTTCTTGCATGATTTTGTTTGGGTGTATGTCTGTAGGGGAAGTGTGCGGTAGTTATGGACCTTAGGGTTAGGGAGGGGTTAAGGGTAGTGCATAGACAGTTGTGTATGTGGGGTTTAGTGTAGTGTTGGAGGTAGAGTTTTGTTAAATGTATGTATGTGGATTATTTATTTTGTTTGGGTGTATGTGTGTAGGGGACGTGGGCGGTAGTTACAGACCTTAGGGTTAGGGAGGGGTTAACGATAATGCATAGTTAGTTGTGTATGTGGGGTTTAGTGTAGGGTTAGAGGTAGGGTTTTGGTGCTTTATCTTAGGTTAGAAGTAGGGTTTGGTTAGTGTATGTGTGTGGTTTATTTATTTTCTTTGGGTAGGCAGTATGTAGAGGGTGGTGGGGTTGGCCGACTATGACAGTTTGATATTTTTTTCACGGTTTAGTGCATTCGGGATTTTCACAATTTGCAGTATAGGTGTCGATGTTTAGGTATTTGGGAATAGGGTTTTCTCTTTGGTAATATAGACCCGTGGAATCAGCTGTATGAGCATGGTGGGTATGCAAATAAGGAAATCATTAGTATTCTTTAGTATCCTTTCTCCACTATAGCGGCCATGGTGGTGCAGTGGTTAGCATTGCTGCCTCACAGCAAGAGGTTCTCCGGTTCAATCTTCAGCTGAGGTGCCTTCTGTGCGGAGTCTGCATGTCCTCCCTGTGGTTGCATGGGTTTCTTCCAGGTGCTCTGGTTTCCTCCATCTCAAAGACATGCTGTAGGTGAATTGGACACTCTAAATTGGCCCTAGGTGTGAATGCATGCATGTGTGTGCCTTCTGTGGAAGGTTGGGCACTGGGCTGGCAACTCGACACCATAAAACTCCACTGCCAATCATGTGCAGACAGGTGATCTGCTGTGGTGACCCCTAACCGGGAAAAAGCCGAAAGAAGAAGAAGAAGTATCCTTTCTCCACTAAGTGTAGGATATGTAAACATGGTGTAAGGACCTACACATTACAGATTACATGCACACACCTTAGCAATGCAAGGATGAGACTTGAGAAGTGTTCTCTGTTAATGGCTTGCAGGTGTATATGATTACCCTGACTGCAGGGACAATCAGCTTTCATAGTCTCCCCTCTTTGATGTACACTTACATAGGGTGTGTCAGAGAGTAGAGACTTACCAAAAAGTCTGAAAGTACATTGAGTAATTTGGCAGGCTGACAGCCCCAGCATTCAAATGCTAGCTTTAATGACAACAGTCCCTTAGTAAAAATAGTGTCCATATTAAAGGGAGTACTTTAAGCATTGGTAAAAATAACATGCAGCAATAAGACAGAGATAGACTTACTATTATGAAAGCACAGATGGTGAAACATCAAACAGAAAGAAAGGGAAACACCTACAATTTTGCAGTCTTTCTTGAATATTGTGTGAGTACATGGGTATCCTGACTGTTTGCAATATCCCAGTCATCCAGGCATTCATCATCCAGGCATTCATTGTCAAATGAGAAAGAGCAACTTTCATAACTTTGTTCTGTTGCACTTTGAATGTGACTTGATAAAATATCATACTATCATTGCATCTAAACTAATTTTCTCCTTGCTATTATATGTCTTTGTATGTGGCATCACTGTGAAATACTCTTAAATGATTGTTTTCAATACCCTGTTCAAATCCATCCAGGTCCCTGTTTTAAGATATCTAAGTTGCGTAAACATGTTAAATGTACATTCAAAGTATTTGATCTACTTTAATTTTTTTTCTTGTATCATGTGTGCACCATTTGACATTGCATTCCATTGACTTGTAGTGGTCAATAGCACTGAACTGCATTTCACTGCCCAAGATGAAAACTGACAAATTTTATTTGGTCTACAGTCAATGCAATAAAGACCAGCATTGCTGCAGTTTCCTCAGCAGTCTGAACAGTACTGAGTGAAGAAATTAAAGTTGTTATACTCCTATCTGTGTTGCATTATGTGTAAAGGTATTCAGCTTAGAGAAACAGTACATGAGATGCAGGGATCAAAACCTGCTCTCAGATCATTTTACTGAAGGACTTCATACTAAATCTTGACACTAATTTTTTGTGTGAATGTGTTGATGTGGGAAATTAAAATAAGGTCACTACTGACTAAAAGTGACAGACAGATAAGTCATTTGAAATTATGTAAATATTAATTGTGTGTGTGCTGTGTGAACAATGAGAACATTTCTGCTGTTTTCTCTACCCATCTACATTCTCATGGCATTAACTAAAGTCCTGATATTGTAACACATACATAATAGTACTAATGTGGAAATGAGATGTGAGAAGGTTGGATAAATTACTATAATCGAGTACTAGCTGTGCTCATTACTATATATATATATATATATATATATATATATATATATATATATATATATATATATATGTATGTATATACAGTGTGATTCATGTTATGTGTCTTCAATTTGTTATTCCCAAAAAGCTGTTTGAATGCATCTGATAAATATTGATTTCTGCATATGCTTGCCACATGGCAGTGTGAAATTCACTTTCACGTCTTAAGGAAAAAAGTGAAAAAAATTAGTTTAGGCTGCCTTAGGTAGCACAGACTGGCCCAGTGGCATTGCACATCCATAAGCAGCTTGGATGGTACTCAGGAAAAAATACACGACAGATAACTTTCTTTGTGGCACAAGGTGTAAGTACATGGGGCTTAGAGATAAAGGATATCTGATGCATGGTTCAAATCCACTTAATTGAGAATTTTACAGAGGGTTGTTTGAATACGTGCTTCATCACATTTTGTTTAAAAAGTTTTCACAGTTGCTAACAGTATGAAACCATTTGTCTGTCTACTTTCACATTATTTGTCATAAACTACAAGTCTGATAATATGTTCCACAAAGTGCATATCTGATGTTGCAGGGAGATGTGAGAAGGAAGAATGTTTCACTTCAATGCACTTTTTGCTCTGGTCATTGCTACATATAGCCATTCATTGCATTTTATTTACTATCTATTTTTTCTCTATCATATGTTTATTTTCTAATGTCTTCTCCATTTACTGTACTCTTAGCAGCATGCAAACATGGTTCCTTTCCTAAGCAATAAGTGAACATTTTAGTTTTGGCTGTCTTAGGTAGAGCAAATATGTCTGGTGTCATTGCATGACCCTCCAGAAAATGGATTGTACTTATTTCAGAAAATGCACTTCACAGGTGTCAAATCCTGAGGTACGAGGTGTAACTGAAGTGAATTGAAAAAAAACTAAGGCACATGAAGCATTGATGACATCCTGGTTAGAAATCACATTGCAGCTATTCACAATATGTCCTTTTCTCTTTTTTCCATTTTAAGGTGTATTTGCTATCTGGTTGTCAGCATGCAAACATAGTTCACTACCTAAGGCAAAAAGTGAAAAATTTAGTTTAGGCTGCCTTAGGTAGCGCAAACACTCTTGGCAACAGTGCACTTTTCTCAGCACCTTGGACAGTAATGAGACAAGAAATCTATCTGTCATTTTGCAACCTCAGTGGCACAATGTGTAACTGCAGTGACTTTAGGTAAAGAATACATCTGATTAAGACTTAAAATCCAGGTGCATGATACTTTTTTACATAAGGTGTACAAGGCCCATTTCTCACAACTGCTTGATTAGGACTGTAACTCTAAAGAAAAATGATTTCTCCTTTCCTGTATCCATTAGGCCTATACCCTCCCTCCCATCTTTCAAAACCACTCTGAAAGACTTTCTAGCTAAAATCTTGCTCTGTTTTTTCTCAAAACCAGGATAAACTATATCTCCAAATGTGAACAAGTACCTTTTCATTCCTTATACCTCCTTACCTCCCTTCTTTACTTACTTCCTTACTGATATCTAATGCGCTTCCCTGACTTTCTCTCTAAATATACTAAAAGTCTATTTTGCCATCACTTCATATTGCAAATCCTATTTGTATCAGACT
>NC_056739.1:1302801509-1302869009 GCF_019279795.1 Protopterus annectens
TCAACACACTGATGAGGTCATTGTTTTGAAAGTGAACTGTTTCTATTTAAATGTCAGACTTCTCCTGTGGTGCTTGCATGTCTTACACTATTATCTAGAATGTTTAACTCATTCCCTCCAGTAGAGCTCTTTTGAGTGTGTACCTTTAACTCTCAGTGGGTGTGGCTTGAACCTTTAAAAAATGTAACATTATCACCTTACTGTCCTAACAGGTCTATATCATATTATCAGGTGATGAAAAGAGCGAATGGTCTTTCATCGATCCAATAATGTCTAAAGGAGAAAATAACAAAGTCACTGAACATCAATTTTTTCCCCCGGGGAAAACAATCGGTGGGCCATCTTCAGGACTTTGCCATTTCCTCCACTATGGTTCTATGTCGGAGTTGGTATATTTAAGTAGAAGAGGTTTGGGGGGCACAGCCCCCCACATTGGGGGGTTTGGGGGCAATGCCCCCACTTAATTTTGTGTTTAAACTTTTTTTTTTTTTTTTTTTGAGGAACAGCGAATTTTCTTCCTGGGAAAAAAAATTCTGTTCCACGTGTTCGCATTTTTATGATTTCGACATTATCAGTTTGATGAATGAGAATTCGCTCTTTTCATCATCCGATAATATGATATAAGTGCATCCTAACAAATACTCATTGACACAGGTCAAATATTAATACATTTGTGTTTGTCACCATGTATGCTCGAAGATAGAATATTCTGATACCTTGTATGTAGCATGGTGTTGGAATTATTAATGCAAATATGACTAAGCAATATTTGATGCCTAGAGGAGCAGTAGGATGTAACTGCAGCAATGCCTGGAGGTGCAATTGACTGCAATGAGTTAAATAGGTCGGATGTTTAAATATAGCACTGCCTAACTTCTACAAGTATGACTGCAAATTAATTCAGGATTATTTTCCACATTTGCTGTGGCAATTTTTACAACCCCAGATGGCTGTAAAACTAATGCTACCAGATACATCTCCTTGACAATACACTACTGATGTCATCCCTTCATAGATGCTATATGTCTCACTTGTGTTATTTATTCTCCTGTGGCTGCTGTTAATGTCCTATATAGACAGTGTTAGTGGATAGGTAGGTGGTTTAAGTCCATTACTGCTTAAGTAATGTGACTGTGATTACCATTGTATACTGTTGGCTACCTCACAACCAACTTCATGTATACTTCTAATTATGGGATTGAAATACAATGGCAACCTGTGACAATAGCAAATTATAGCATCCACAGGGAAAATAACTGTTTGTTCATACATTGATTACATAATGCTAACATACTGGCAGTATCTCACATTTGGAGCATAAATTCTCCTGTGTTGTGTGAATTTGATACTGTTCTTTGTACATTGCATAACTACATATGTAGGATGTTTGAGGCCAGCTGTGAGTTGTCTTTCACCCTTATGCTGTGTATACTGTTCTTCAAAAACATACATGATGTGTAGATGTACAGTGTTATTGTTCACTTTGACCACTTTTTAGCATAAACATCTAGCTAATAACAAATGGTGATGTCATCCATTTAACTGTGCACTCTCCTAGTTGTACCTCAAAATGTCATGTGGCTCTTGTGATTTAGGCACCAATCTTTAGCTTCTGATCATAATCTTACTGTCACTGTCCATGTCTCTAACACTGTTGTCAAACACATTTACTGTATAAATGTTGATCCCTCAATCAAAAAGTTACATAGCACTACTTTTACTCAGAGTAATAATGACTTGATTATATTTTCCTTACATAACATATGTAGGAAGTGTTATCCACTGGCACAAGGGAATGAGACAACATGCTGTCTGTTGTTGACTTAGCACAGCAATTACAGGCATGCATATCCCTTGCAGCAATAACATGACATAATGCCTTCACATAAAGACATATCTCACAATTGTAGTGACATTCTATAATACATTCACCCTGTACAATATCATGTATTTTCTGTAGTCAAATGCTCATGTGTTCAACTTCCACATTTATTGCCTGTTAGCATTGTTGGGCCTTATACTGTAATGCATGAATGGCATCCTGCAGTTATAATGTGTCCATTTACAGTGGGAGAGGCCTCCACAATCTCTTTCATCTCAGAGATTGTTTATCACATATACATCTGATGTAATAAATTCATTCACATGTCATTAGTAAGTAGAGTGCTGTTCAATTCCTGAAAGGGGCAATGTTATATGAATGTACTAATGCAGCATAAACACTATTGTATGTAGTTATTGTTATCCATTTTTATGTTGGACAATGATATATCATCACAGAGGGTCTATAGTAGATTAAAGAAGTTTCAGAACTTTGAATGCCATATGGTCAACACCATATGATCAAAGTTCTGAAACTTCGAAAATCTAAAAAAAAAAAAAAAAAAAAAAAAAACACAAAGGAAAGTAAACTAAAAGTGTTTTAGCAGTGGGGCAAGCCCCCCTGCACCCTCACCCCCCGCTACTTAAATATACCAACTCCGAGATCTCACTTTAATGGATAATGGCGCGGAAAGGGAGCATTTCCCTTTTCTATGCTGTAGCGCAATCTTGGAGTTGGTATATTTAAGTAGCAGGGTGTGCAGGGGCACAGAAGCACTTAATTTTGTTGTTTTGGTTTTTTTTTTTTAGATTTTCAAAGTTTCAGAACTTTGATCATATGGTGTTGACCATATGGTATTCGAAGTTCTGAAACTTTGTTAATCTAATATAGACCCCATCACAGATTGGGATTGCACGGCAGTGAAATGTTTATTCGGGGCATGTTGTGCTGTGAGTGCTCCTGTGGCACATGCATTGAGTATGGCTTGTATATTATACTTATACTGATAGACTGTGGTTCAGTTCTGGGACAGTGTGTATACTACATGATAGAAACAGCTTCCTTGTCAAAGAAGAATTCATATTGTAGTGTTCGCTGCCGTGTGGACAGTAACATGTGCAGCTTCTTTCCAGCATTTTGAATAAATCTAGCTGTGTATATTATACTCGTAACTCCTATCTTAATGCACACATTCAATTCAGTTATTTGTTATGGCCTCCATTGCCATCTGATATGGCACATACAGTCAATACAAAGGTCTGAAGAGAGCCATGTATAATAGGCAGGGGTTTGAATCTGGTAACATCTGTCTGTCAGACAAATGTGTCAGACAACAGTGGATTACACACAGACAATATTTATGGCAGACTCAGACGTCCACCTTGTTCAGGCCTTTTCCTACAAGGCTATCTAGTTTATATGATAGCAAAGTGCTGTAAGCCCTTCTATGGTGTTCTCAATTATATGACTGACACATGTATTTTTGTGGTGACCATAATGGTTAGGTATCTCTTTGATATCTGTCTTGGCATGTGTTTGAAACTGACATGATGTGAATGTTTCTTATGTTACTTATTGTTCACATGGGTTACCTGTTCACAAGATAATTATACTTTGTATTGTATGTCTTCATATGGGGATTTCTTTAATATTGTCACACTATACAGCTTAATGGTAGTGGAGGGATTCCACAAATGTTTCTTACTATATGGGATTCTGTCAGACCATCAGAAACTGTGACTGGTCTTTTGTTACAAACACTTTCTATTGTGTTGTTGCTGTTGAAATGCTGTTAGGATACTGTTCCCTTTAATTCCATATAAGCATGCTGAGTATTAAAATTTCAGGCATGTTTGCAAATCAGCAATGGCAAAACTGGATTCATGGCATGTCATCCTCTTTTTCTTGTTAGTTGTCACTTATGTATGCTGCATGTTGCATGTTATTAGAGTACCATTCAGCATTTACATAACTATACAACACTTGCTTGTCTATTACCTGCTCGTAGGTGATGAACCCCTTTCATGTTAGTGCCGTTGTCATTTCTTTACAAAAATATGTCCATTTCTGATGGACATGACTATTATTGCTGTAAGGTCCTTTTGTTTTTGTGTATACATGCTGAGGTGGAGAATATAGCAATGGTGTCAGCTTGCATACATAAATTCCCCGTGTATACATTCCATATGCAGTAACTGCAGTTAATGCATTCATCCCATAATGTTTCTTCTGTCCTTGCTAACTTATCTCACCTCATCATTTAATTAACATGCATATCACATTTTCACTTCCCTTTACTACACTGTAGCTTTATGTCCCTAGCACACCATTTATTGGTGTTGTTTGTTTTTATTTATGTGCATAACTGAAGGGATTGACATCGACATTTATTATCATTACATCAATATTGCAAGATTTATGTCAGAAATGCTTCTTATACACTTTTGTCATATTCACCTGTAGGATATGCATACATTTTAAACAATTCCCCTTCAACATTAATTAATTATACAGTATAACACAATTTGCATAAAATCCCCCCATTTCATTTCCCTTCCTTTGGTATTCTTTCCCTGTATTTGCCCTTAATATGTCTGGGCTGCAGCACATGCGGGTATTTGACCATTGCTGTTTTATTTACATTCTGAGCTCATGCTTGCAAGCACCTTTTCCTGGTCGTGAACACTATTGCTGGTCATGAAAAGATGCTTGCAACTGTGTAGGTGCAGTGAGCACCAAACATATTCAATTAACACTGCTGCTCATCGCACTAACATGCTTACTTCATGCAGGCATAGTGTGGTACCTACAAGATTGTTAGTGAATCCCAGGGAACATCTTTACAATACTTCTCATTGGCTATGTGTGTGGAACAAATCAGTGTGCGCAGTTGTGTTTGTATTTCTTCCCTTACATACAACAGAAGAGGGGAGTCATTTCCAGTGTGGAATCTTAGAACTGGGAGTGGTGTCATAAGATGCCTTGTTCACTTGTGTTAACAGCTTTGACAGTTCCACTTCGGCTCCCTGCACTATAGCTGAAAGATCCTTTTGTAGTTTGGACCTCATACTGAGCAATGGTTGGTCTCTCAAAGTGCACTGCATTCACTTAATGGACTAATATCTTTAGTATTTTTGCTTAGGTTTCCTCTCACAACTTGCAAATTGCTAATGGTCTCCATTAAATCCTAGAGCTGTAAGAGGTCCCAAAAATCCATTCACTGACCTAAGTAATAATTTTGGCAGTTCTTGGATTTCTCTCCACCCTACACAACAGCTAAGAAAATCGGTTTGCAGTAAAAGCTTTGCAAGTAGTGTATTACAATATAATAGTATGCTGCCATCTTTTTTGCTGTTGTGGGCATAATTGTGACTGTTTTTACTTTTTCCTTGGTGGCTAGTGGTCAGCCTTTCCTATATACCACAGCCATGAAAATAGCACACACAACACAGTGGCAGTGCCTGTGCCCCACCCCCTTCAAACTGACTACATATGCATAATGACTTTCTAACATCATCCGGTCTTGTTGGAATTCACTGACAGCCAAAAATCAGAGGTATAATTGCATGCACAAATTCAGGAAAAACATTTTCAAAATCTAAATGAATTCTATGGTACCTACTTCATGAATAATGGGTAACCTGAACTGTATAGCACATGCCACTTTTCCACAGACTGCTTCTTGGCCTGCCATTACCATGATGAATGCTGAAAACTATGTTTTGTAAATATGTAATTAAGAAACTGTACTTAGGCATTTTCTCTTCTGCTTTCAATGTTATACTAATTAGACATCTACTAGTTAAATAAACATTTGTAGATTCAGACTGATTTAGAAGAAATGGTTTGAGCGATCAAAGTTCATTTAAAAAAACTGAAGAAAAAAGAAACATCCCAGAGTGAGTAGGCTGAAGATATAAGTAGTGGTTGGTAATCTCATGTGGGCCGAAAGTGCATCAAATAAAAAACTATGAGCCCTCTCCTGTGTGTTGAATGGCAGCAGTTTCATAACAATGATAGTGGCTGTATATGAGACTGTATATCTTTCCTTACCTAAACATGGTAACTGAAGTTAATAAATAATATGCACAAAAACACAGATTTCTACAGAGATTGTCCAGAGAGCACTAAATGTCTGTATCAGGTAGCTGCTACAAAATACATATTCCATGCAATTCATATTCCAAGATCACACTACAGAGGCAGCATAACCTCTGAGAAAACACTCTGCCATCCCAGTGTAATACACATGTAGTCATAAATAAGGTGCACTGCATGAGAACTCCACAAAACATCCATGATGTTACAAAAAGAAGGCACCGTCTTACCCTTTACCACAGTGTCTCACTACTAAATGTTCAGCACAAAGGGTGCAGCACCCTGACAGACAGTATGGTCTGGCATAACACATTGCAAAGATGAATGGAAACAGCAGCACCGCTAAAATGAAATGTCAGACTGAGCTGTTTGTGAAACATTCTGCTTAGAATCAGAGCCACAGTGACAGAGCACGACACTTCACATCTGAATTGCAGAGGTACAGGACACCTGCATATGAAAATTATCGAATCATGCATTCAGTAATGCAAGCATATAACAACACTTGTGAGATAGTGACTAGTGTCCAAATCATGTCTTGCTATGGGAGCACTCCCCATAGTGGAATACCCAAACAAATACTCATGCACCACCCAAAGTCAACAATAACACTGTCATTATGAAATATAGCAATATAGTATCAAAAACATACAAATACCTTAAATAACTTCAGGCTGATTTTTATGCCTTTATTCAACAGATCAGTGATAAACAATTATTTCTGAACTCCTCTAAAACAAAAACAATGCTTTTTTGGTACTAGAAAAAAGCTCACTTCTACCTCAAGACCTTTAGAAATCTTCAATCATCTGAATAATGCTATTGAAAACATCACTGCATTCAAATATATAGGTATTTGGCTGGACCCCTTCCTAGATTTTTATACACACACACACACACACACACACACACACACACACACACACACACACACACACACACACACACACACACGGTCAAAAATATATATGTACAATTTTATAAACATCTCAAATGTACATTTTCTTTAGGTGGGATTGCAACAAGTTTTTGTTCATTTTTCTTTGTTTTCCCAATAATGAAAATGTCAGCTACCACTTGTGGTGATTGTTTTCTGTGGAACATGGCTGCTACGTACCACTGGAATGAAAGTTGTTTCAAAATTTGGTATAACAGAGGTTTTTGTCAGACTGTTGTGACTGAGTTATAAAACTAACTGGGAGAAGACAAGACTTTGCAGCTGACCAAAATAATATTAATAATAATAAAAGTTGTAAAGAAAATAATGAAAACTGTGAACATTTTCTACATTTCCTAATATACTTTTGTGCATAAAAAGAGAAATAGTTACATTATCACATAAACAATATTAAAAATATTGCAGTAGATGGAGTGCTGTGATCACATTCTAAATTTGAGAAAAAGACAACTTTGCTAAACACTTTTTTGATGTAAGAAAATTGATTAATACAGTTTTGTTAAACACCTTTCACTGCATTTAAGCTCTAGTATCATACTAAAGCATTAAAAGCAGTGAACATAAAACAGTGTCAAAGACATCCTCACATATTTAAAAAAATAGAAACTGTAATTCAGTTTGTTATTTATTAGAGGGAAACATAGTTTCTGGTCACTGTCTGGATGGTAGAGCTATGTATTTTATGACTTTCAAAGCTTTAAAGCAGTATTTTGTTTCTAACTAGTAGTGACATCAAGGCAGATAAAGCTTCATGTGCTAAAAATAATTATGGTTAAGTCTGTACGATAATAACTCAGTTGTTATATGTTCTCAACATGGATGCAATCATCAAATAGTCTCACTAAATCTACACCACCAAATTCCACACATAGAAACACAAAAACATTCGCGGAGGCTCTCAATAATAATCTGCTCAAGCAACAGAGACCACCAAAGCAGAAATGCAAGCAACCTCCACCCCCCAACACAACCCAAATGACACATAGCCCGCAGAGTCAGTGTGCCACTCAACCACAGCCAATAAGGCAAAACAATGTACCCAACACACTAGTCATAGGTGACTTTATAGTCAGGCACACTGATGTCCCACTCACCAGGCTAAAAAAGGAGAAGGTTACTGTCAGCTGCCTGTCAGGTGCCAGGATCCGCCACATAACCCACGCACTCAGGTCACTCAACAAAAAGTACAAATATGACTCTGTCATTGTCCATGTTGGTGTGAACGACCAGAGACATACCTCCCTGGACTACATGAAAAGAGACATGGAAGAGCTCTCCGATCTTGTAGGCCATGCAGGTATGACCCTAGCCCTGAGCAGCATTCTGCCATCACCCAGAATGATGCTGCAGTACAAGGACAAAATGATTGACTTCAACAATTGGCTAAGCTTCTGGTGCCATTCTAAAGGGATCCAGTATCTGTCTGCCTGGGATGACATGATTGACAGACCACGATGCTTTGCCAGAGATGGCCTGCACCTGTCACCCCTGGGATTCCGGATACTGGCTAAGGTTCTTGCCGTCCCTATAGTGCCTTTTTTAGGCAAGGTTCAAATGACAAATTCACCACCGTAACAGGAACAGGCAAGCAAAAACTGAGAGTGATGCTACTCAATGCTAGAAGTCTAAATCTCAAAATGCACTCACTCGAGGCACTCCTTAAAATGGAGAACATCGATATCTGTGCAGTGACTGAGACCTGGTTCAAGGCTCCAGAGAGCACCCCTGCACTACCAGGCTATAACTCATACCACACTTTTCGGCCATGTAACCTGGACCGGAACACCAAAGGCGGAGGTGTGTCCATATTCATTAAGGATATCCACACCTCCAGGCTAGTTGCTCAGTATAATGCAGCCGAGGTTATCCAAGTGCAACTAACTCTGGGCAAAACTGCAATCCAAATTGTAGCTTGCTACAGATCACCCACCATGCCCCAGGATTCCCACTCCTCTTTTCTTGATGTACTGGCAAATATTAGGGTTCGACCAAACACCCTAATAATGGGGGATTTAACTACCCCACCATTAACTAGGAAAACTATTCATGTACCAACTCCTTCACTCAACGCTTTCTGGAATTCATAAACTCCAATGCCCTGGATCAACTTATCCACACCCCCACCAGGGGCAACAATATCCTGGATCTAGTCATTACCAATATGAGTGACCGGTGTTGCACACCTGAAGTCAATGCCTCTTTGGTCTGCTCTGACCATAAGCTAATTACCCTAGATATCCACATCCTGCCTCCACCCCCCATTAAGGAAACCATGGTAAAAAATTTCTCCAAAACCAACTTCATGCTTCTTAAGACAGAAGTGGTGAACTTCATGACACCCATGCAGATGGACAATACAGTTATGATTACTGAATCCTACACAATTGCACTTTATAAGCACTTACATGAGTGCATGGATCGTGCTATCCCAAACAGAACCAAGACGTTATCCTCCAAAAAAAGTAAGCCAATCTGGTGGTCTCCTGCCATAAACAAACTGTACAACAGAAGGAAGAAACGCTTGCAAAAGAGAGTAAAATCCCACGATTGGAGGAGCTCCTTGGTCAGCCTCAGTAAGAAGCTGCGATCCCTGATAAAATCCTGCAAAGCTAGTTACGAAAACAAAATCGCCACTGATTCTAAAGACAACCACAAAGCATTCTATAGCTATGTCAAAAATCTCAATGGCAACACTCAGATCTGCTTTGAGTTACAGCACAATGGCACTAAATATACAGACCCAACTGATATTGCCAACATCCTGGCAGATAGATTCAGTGCTAACTTTACCCCCCTCTCACCCCCAAAGAGCCCATCTCTATACTGGAAGAATGCAAAGTTCCTGTAATCACAGCTGCACAGGTAAAAACCACACTCTCCAAAGCCAAGAACACAGCATCCATGGGACCAGACAACATTCCAGGCTGCGTTCTACATGAACTACAGAATGAACTGGCACCCCACCTAAGTACTATGTTCAATCATAGCCTCACCTCAGGCTTTGTGCCTGCTGAATGGTGCACAGCAATGGTTATCCCACTCCACAAGAGGGAAGCCACCACGGACCCCAGGAACTACCGCCCCATTAGCCTGACGAGCCTGGTCTGCAAGGCCATGGAACGTATCATCATGGAACTTATAAACAAAAATATTGGTAATCTCCAAACTCTGGATCCCACCCAGTTTGGGTTCATAAAAGGCAGATCATGTCTCCTAAACCTGATAGATTTCTTTGAAGCAGTCACCAAAGCCGTAGACAAGGGTAAGGTGGTTCACACAGCCTATCTAGATCTTGCCAAGGCTTTTGACACCATCCTCCACTCTGGAATTAAAGATAAACTCACTAAACTAGGTATAAATCCCTATTTCACAAGATGGGTTGCCAACTGGTTCACTGACAGAGCCCACACTGTGAAAGTAGCAGACTCCAAATCTGACTTCAGACCAGTGACAAGTGGAGTACCACAGGGTTCAGTCCTGGGTCCTCTCCTGTTTGGTATCTACTTCTCTGAAGTACAGGCTAACGCAGAAGGTCTTTGGCTAACAAAGTTCACAGATGACTGCAAACTAGGAGCCATAATCGAAACTCCTAACAATGTGGACATCCTACAAAAGAGCCTCACTGAGACACATGCCTGGTGTCAAAGCCATGGCCTCAAGCTCAATCCCAAAAAGTGCATTGTCATCCCCTTTGGTAAAAACTCTGTAGCCATGAACTACAGCATAGGCGGTAGTATACTTAACACTGAAAGTGTGATAAGAGACCTTGGGACACAGGTGGACAGTAGTCTCTCCTTTGATAATCACATCGCCACAGTAGTCAGGAAATCCTTCTACATGGCACACCTCATCACAAAAGGTTTCTCATCCAGAAAAAAAGAGGTCATTGTTCCCCTCTACTCATCACTCATTAGACCCATTATAGAATACAATGCCCCTTTTGGTATGTACCTCACAAGACATCTACAACAATTGGAAAGGCCGCAGAAATACCTCACAAAGAAGTCTACCAGCCTCAAACAGATGCCCTACTCAGACCGTCTCAAAAAACTCCAGCTTTACTCCGTCGCATATCGCCTACTCAGAGGTGATCTCTGTCTAACATACAAAGCTATGTCAAACCCAGAGCTGTTGGACATGCTCCATTTAAAGAAATCCCAATCCCTCTGAGCTACATGCTCTAGGGACCTAAACCTTGTCACAACATTAAACAGAACATGCCGGAGGGATAGATTCCTGTCCCAGAGACTTCCCATAGTCTGGAATAAACTACCTATCTATATCAAACAAAGCTCCTCATTAGCACTCTTCAAGAAAAATCTTGATGATTGGATGGGAAATAGGAAATTCACCCCGGGATCACCTCTGTGGCTCTGCTCGACAGTAGCACAGAAAAATAATTTTCTTGGGTGGCAAAAGCCAGGGTACCTTTTTGGCTGGGCTTGTATAGGCCCCAGGGCCCGATAGCCTAGTACCTACCTATGAACCTATGAACCTACGCCAACATCTACTTTTCTAGCTTTGGTTATTTCTACTCTTGAACTGAATTTCTTGACATCCATGTTTTGAACAGATAACAGACTGATTGTGATTAGAGACCTGATCATTATCCTCCATGTTTTATTACTTGGTTTAGTTTTAAGTTTAGGCCTAGTTTCAGTAAGAGTATTGACAGGACCAATTTTGTGTTGGAGGAATTGTACTGTGTCCAACCATTAATCTGTCTGCGCACAAGCAAAGTTTGGAGGGGCTTAAGTTAACATGTACATAGAACAGACTTGATACAAAGGCAAAAACAGTAATATCACGTCTCTTTTCCATCATCCATTAAAAAAATAATATATACATATTTATTTATTTATTTATTTATTTATTTGCAGTTTGTTTACCAGGATAGTCCATTGGGCCAAAAGAACCCATTTTCAATGGAGTCCTGGGGAGAAAAGCTCCAATACAGACAAAAACAGGTACATGCAAAAATTACAATAATACTTATACAGAGTAAAATATAAAACATTTAACACATTTAGGCTCAAAACTTCAAGAAGCATTCAAAACAATATAATCTGATGTGGATTAGATGTCAGGGGAATAAGTTAAAAGAGTAATGTTTTATGCTTTCAAAGAAGTTGTTCAGAAGAAAACATAGACTTGCATTACAGGGTAGGTATTCTGAGGGAACATAAGCTTAGATAGGAAGAGTTATGTATCATATATGGGAAGAAGAATGGGATAACATAGAATTATGAGGGAGGGAGCAAGAACAATCCCATTGGGATCTTAGATATGTATGAAGAGATTTTTTGAACATGTACTGGTTAGTGGTGGTACGAATGGATGGTGGAAGTGAGTTCCAGAGACGAGCAAGATTAAAAGATAATAGGTGTTTACCTGAGGGATGAGATGGTTTATGTACTTGTAGTAGGTTTTGATTGTTAGACCTTAAGACTCTGTTAGGTAGGTGCATTTTGAGGGTGGAAGACAGGGAGGGACAGAGAGAGGGGCTAAGGATGAGTTTGTGAGCGAAAGTCAGCTGTATATATATGAGTTGATTAGGTAATTCGAGCCAGTTTAGTTTATGGAGAGAGGAGCAGTGATGAGTAGTGGACCTATGGCTGTTGGCAAATTTTGCAATTTTGTTATAGCAGGAGGAAAGCTGTTTTTTTAGAGAAGTCTGAAGATTGGTCAATAATGGAGCCCCATAGAGAAGGGAGGGGATGAGAAAAGAGGAAGCAAGTGTGATTTTAGAAGAGCTTGTAAGGTATTGATTCTGACGGTATAACATACCTAGTTATATATATATAAATATATATACATATGGGTCCCCTTCAAAACATCTAAAACCCATAACATTTAATTTCATAATATTGAGACCAGAACATCTAAAACCCATAACATTGAATTTCATAACATCTAACAGTACAAATCACATGAAAATGACATCCCCTCTACATATAACAAGATATAATGACACCAAACTACCAAACACACTTTTTACTACATTTCTGCAGAGGAGCTTAATACAGTGGGGTTAGGAAATTAACTTTTTCACACTGTAGTGCGATCTTGGAGTTGGTATATTTAATTTTGCGGGGGTGTGGGGGAGCAGAGCCCCCTCACATGGGGGATGCAGGGGGGTTTGCTCCTCTGCAGAAATGTAGTAAAAAGTGTGTTTGGTAGTTTGTTGTCATTATATGTAGAGGGGATGTTATTTTCTTGTGATTTGTAGTGATAGATGTTATGAAATTTGATTTTATGGGTTTTAGATGTTTTGGTCTCTCTCAATGTTATGAAATTAGATGTTATGGGTTTTAGATGTTTCAAAGTAGACCCATATATATATATATATATATATATATATATATATATATATATATATATATATATATATACATATATAGGTCTACTTCTAAATTTCACACTTTCAGAACACCAAATTGCTTATGGTTGACACTATAAGGTCAATGAAAGTTAAAAAAAAAATAAAAATAAAGCCTTTTTTTACATTTTTCCAGGGAGGCAACCCCCCCCTGCACCCCCATTCTCTGTTAGTTAAATATATCGACTCTGAGATCGCACTACAGAGAGGAAAACAGTAACTACCATTCCACACTGTACAATGATCTCCATTTAAATGGTTCAAACTTTCGAAATGTTGATCTTATCTTATGGTATTGACTATAAGCAATTTGACGTTCTGAACATTTGAAAGTTAGAAGTAGACCCTATATATATATATATATATATATATATATATATATATATATATATATATGTGTATGTATATATATATATATATATATATATATATATATATATATGTGTGTGTGTGTGTGTGTGTGTGTGTGTGTGTGTGTGTGTGTGTGTGTGTGTGTGTGTGTGTGTGTGTGTGTGTGTGTGTGTGTGTGTGTGTGTGTGTGTGTGTGTGTGTGTGTGTGTGTGTGTGTGTGTGTGTGTGTGTGTGTGTGTGTGTGTGTGTCTGTGTGTCTGTGTGTGTGTGTGTGAGTGTTTATTTGAAACACATACTACAGAGTTGAAGTATGAGTCTTGGGATGTAAGCGATTACAAATTTTAGATACTAAATATTCACAAACTGTAAAACAGATATATATTGCTGATTATAACAGAGTTATGACCATAACATTTCTATGTAGCTAGTATTTAACATCCTTGTTATTAGCCATTAAAAGAAGATTGTTGTGATCATTGAGGGTCATAAGCAACAATCATTATTAACATGCATATTAGGTTTAAAAATTGCAAGTAAGTACATCAGAAGAGAGACCTGCTGGATGGTGTTAGCAAAGTTAATAAGGTCAGTAAAAGTGGTCTGTTTCCACACCTACTGTGTCCTTTCTTTGATCCACTCATTAAACCATTTTGCAATTAATGGCTGAAAATAGATGCAGTTTATTTTTCTTTGAGATGCAGGTATGGGACCTTTTCGAATACTATTTTTCAGGAAAAAATATCAGTCATTTTCCTTTATATACAATTATATAACCAAGTTCATTAAATTTAAATGATATATGGCCATCTATAACATATTCTGATAAATAGGCAATCACATTGATCCTAGGTGACACTGTTCAAGCATTGAGAAAAGGACAGTTCATAGTATTTTTATGATACAGTCTACCAGGAAATATGCATATATAACTAATACATCATACAGAACCATGGCATAAGACCCATTCAAGTGAAACATTCGTCAGATAATTTCACATAGTAATTCTCATACTGCGTTAAAATAACTGCTCTTACTAATACAAGTCTACAGTTTAGTCTTAACTCTCTACTCTTGGCGGCATAAACATAATTGTGCATTATTAATGTATGTGAAGAAACTGTTCTAATCATGTTTGCTACAGTTTATTTTAAAGTCTCATTTTTAACTTTTAACTTTTGTGCTCCTTTAAACAGCTGTATTTTAGTGACTCAAACTATTTTGTTATTCTGCACTTTTTCAGGGAAATTTCTTAAAGGTTTTGATCATGTCAATAACAATAGATTTGCAACATGTAATGGTGGCAATGGGTGGTAAAGACAGGAGAGATAAAACACAGAGATGCTTTTGCTCATATAATTAGTAGTGTAGAACTGATCAAGTATATGTATATCTAAAATGTGAAAGAGAAACAAAGTGCTGATTGTTTACGTTATTAAAATGAGCACTTTGCATTTTGTAGAAGAAAAATAGTACTGGATTAAGTCTGAGTTGATCCTAAATAAATAAAGCAGTACATGAAAACTTGAACGATCAAATAAAATCTACTGCATTGTAACGGTGTAAGAAAGTAGAATAAAATCAGGGATTCTTACTTAAGAATGTAAACCTCAATGCAGCCAAATTCTTTGGATAGTTGTAAGATGATCCGTCTCGGTAATATTGTAATTATTCTGCATTGTGTAGGTTCATATACATTTAAAACCAGTTCTATACTAAAGGGTGGAAGATGCTTACCATTTTTACCTAATCTTTCATTCAATGGCAACTGCAATAATTTGTTCTTACTACTCTCTCTGTATACTGAAATGGCATTAATGCCTATCAGCAGTACTGTACCTATAGATTTTGGGATTGATATCCCTAACACTTTATCACTGCAAACAAAAACTTTATCCTAGTAATTACACTTAAAAAACTTCTAAGGCATACGGACAAAAAACATGAACTGGTGGTTTTTAGTGCTTTCATTCCTTAAATATCCAGGAACTTCATCAGAAAACAAGAATTGTACAACAGTGCAGAGTTAAATAATGAACAAAGGGTAATAAAAATGTAATAAACTAGAAACATAACACCCAGCTTAGGTTACAGTGTTGTGTAATGATGTACAGACAGAAGTATGTGCAATATTCTTGTACAGTCACGTACCAGCTTAGGCTATCACTTTAAATAAATTAATGTGATACTTGATTCATATTTAAGAAACGTAGTGTGGTGCATAAATCTGAAAAATTCATATGCAGAACTGAAATGGCCAAGTTTGTACATTATGAGACTATATGTTATATGATCTTCTGT
This sequence comes from Protopterus annectens, assembly GCF_019279795.1. Lineage (NCBI taxonomy): Eukaryota > Metazoa > Chordata > Ceratodontiformes > Protopteridae > Protopterus > Protopterus annectens. Next base: position 1,302,817,416 of record NC_056739.1, read on the forward strand.
CAGAGTCTCTTCACTAATTTGTTTCATTTATACCAGTGCATGTATATTTGCACTGTGAGCCAAGAGGCCCGATCTTGTTTAGCATGTGATGCTATGTGCAGAGCCTTAGTGGTACCTTTGGCTTATTTAAGAAGTATCAAGGCTAGGAAATTAGCAACTCCTTCTTAGATAAAAGATAGCTGATAGTTTTCTGAAATATCTCATAAGTGATTTAATTTGTCTCTGCTTATTGTAGTCATAATTCTTATTAAGACGAATCCACAATGACTGCCTCCTTCTAGTCAAACACCCACAGTATACCATATTTTGCCAGGGGGCTATAGTGAGAGAAACATGTTGACATGCTGGATTTTGAAATTAGTGTTCATCATATGGCTATGATAGTAGGGACTGATGAATAATTTAATAAATGATGCTCCAAAGGAATACCTTCTGGTACCATACACTCAATCAAAGAATATCATAGGAGTCCAAGTTTCACATAATTTCTTGTGAGTACGAATTTAAAATTGTTCCAGTAAAGTATAACTGAAAAAAAAAAAAAACAACTGAAAAAAATGCATCACTGTAATTTGTCATATATATATATATATATATATATATATATATATATATATATATGGTTCTACCTGACTTCGACACGCAGAAGATGGTGTGTGTGTTGTGTGTGTGGTTTGTGGAATGGGGATGTGTTTTGTTTTAATAATTGTTATTGTGGTGTGTGCAGTGTATGGGGTTTCGTGTTTGTGTACCCCGGTTATTTATATGTGGTGTCGGTGATGTGGTTGTCGGTGTTGTGTGGTTTCGACTATGTCAGGTAGAACCATATATATATATATATATATATATATATATATATATATATATGTATATACACATGTGTGTGTGTGTGACTTAGCATAGTCTTTTATGTTAAGAAAATATAATCTTTCTGCTTACTGTAATTTTTATTTGGTGCCATATTCAATACCCTTCTGTTATAAATGACAGCTGTTTAATAAGATAATGATCACATTTTTACTATATACATATGTTAGCAAATATAGCATTAATCTATCAGTTTATCTGAGCTTCTTTTTAGCAAACCCTGTTTGGTCAACATCTGAAAAATGAATGCATAATCTGTTAAATGTTTTATAGCTTGTGCTGAGATTTTACAGATTTGGAGTTAGATGTGTTAGTGGAGGAGGTGCAAGGCTCAAAGCCTCCTGCATGGGATTCATGAGAAGGCTTGTCTCTATTAAACGTTTCTTGGATTGACTATTTAGTACAATATTGTCAACTCAATTGGATTCACTGTAAAGATACATAGGAAACTTTATAACTGTTTCTTAGGCCATTTTCTACAGGTATGTGCTCTTACCTTAGATGAAGGGGCAAGAACTAATATGTCCAACATGTAAATGCTGTTTTTGTTTAACTGCAGTGTTTAACTTTCTTCCTCATTTATAATAAGATACTACGGATCAAGAAAATGCAACACAAAATATTTGAAAGACATGAAAATGTAATGTCAAATTAAAGTAAATAAAGATGATATATATTTCCTGAAGGGGGTTTACCGTGTATACCCCTGATGTCTACATATACTTTCTCAAAGATTATGTAACTGGAAGAAAAGGAAAAAGTGCAAAAAAAAAAAAAAAGAAAGGACCTCACGTTTTCAATTTTCTCTGCATCAAAGCTTCAGAGAAAACATTACTGTGCCTACGAAAAATCCCATGACGTGAACAGGATGACTACAGAGCCATGATATTTCAAGTGTCAAGAACATGCTATGAGATGATATGTAGTGGTTTTGCTTTCCATTTAGAGTGGATAAAATTGCTTCTGATTCAGATGAACAGTTAAGGATTTCTAAAAAAGTCTGACATCTTTGTATAGCATTTTATCATTTAACACGCCACTGTTTTTAGGCTTATCTAATGTGTTGTGATAGAGATTTCGCTAATTGGGAGCATAATACTAATAAATAGCAATGTTCCTTTGTGCAGTACAGACTAAACATAATATAATATAATATAATATAATATAATATAATATAATATAATATAATATAATATAGATACACTGTAGATGAGGTCAGTAGCTGTATCACCATAAACATTAATTACAGCTATAAAAGTTAGATATAAGTGAAAGCACTGTAAGGTATAGAATGTATGCTACCTATTAAAAGTAGCCAATGAATTGTTGACCTCCACTGAAAACTACACAAGTAATGCCTTTTTATTCTGCACATATGATTAACAAGCCAAAGCATGCTTCTGTTATCAGATGTTAATTTTTGTTGGATAAAGTCTGTCTGATCCAGATCAATGTATCTGACTGCAAAATGTTACATATTGCTTATCAATACAAATGTCAAAAATGCACGTATTCATTCATTCATTCTCTTTTTTCCTGCTTTATCCAGTTCATGGTTGTGGGGGAGCTAGAGCCTATCTCAGAAAAGAAACGAATGCAGATAAGGCACAGACCCACTACAGGAGCATGGACTTGTGCGCACGCGTATGCACACACACACACACACACACACACACACACACACACACACATATGCACTCACAGCATGCACAAAAATAGGCAATTTGAAAGACTGATGATTCATTACAACATGTTATTGGGAACTAGGAGAAAAAATGCAACACCTATTAAATTCCCAAGAGAACATGCTTACTCTACATAGGAGGTACCCCAGCTGGGAACCAAATCTGAGAACTTTCACTTAGTGCAGCTAGTCATTGTGACACTATAGATAACACTCAGAGCAAAGTGTTGCATATGACTTTACTTAAGATGGTGGTTAAGAGTATCCACATTAACAGGCGAAGTGTAATCATAGTTTTTTGATTTTTTTCAAGCACTGCATATAAGAACATGAATCATTTATAAGTTTCAGCTAAAATATCATCCAGATTGTGAGCTTTGACCTTTTTATGGTGTTCCTTTTATGTATTGATATCCAGCACTAAAATTGATAAAATCATTTGTTTAAAGGTCAGTCTTTCATTTCTACTCTGTTTATGATCATCTGTACCTATTTCATTGCAATAATTGTTTCAATAATATCTTGAATAATACTTTTCAAACTTTCAGCTATGGACTACCAAAAGCAACAAGATATGGTCCAGAATCACTGAACTTAAAATTTGCTTATGCATAAATTCATATCCTTGGGGTGGACTCCAATGCATAAGATTACCTTCTTGTGGGGTATGATCTTTAAAACTAGGGCCCTTGTAATTCTAACACATGCATGACTAAATACACCACCAAAGGATCATTACACTGTCAGATAATGAATGCACACTTTTCGTACAGCATCTACACAGAAATAAAGCTATTAACAGCAGAATTTTGAATGCGACAAGTTTTACAGCAACACTGCTTCCATGCCACTATTAGATACAGCATCTCCTTTATTTCATAGGGAACTTTTGAGACCCCAAGCACACAAGTCCATGTTCTTTACATATGATACTGATTACTTTTCTGCAATCAAATAGTTTAACTTATTTTGTATTTTATAATCTGAAACTAAATGGAGACAGATGTTTTTAAATGTTTATTTTTCTGTTAAGCACAATGTAATTAATCTTGACATTTACCAAGACTATGACCAAATGCTTTATATATCAGCTCTGGCTCACAATCAACAACAAAACACACACAAGAACGACCTTTAAAACACATTTCCAAAACTGCCATATACACCTCTTGCCAGTTATTTATGATGCAAAACAACAAGTTTGTTTCCTTGTTAACTGCCCGAAGGCAAATGACAAGTTTCATTGACCTTGCAACTAAAAAAAAAAAAAAAAAAAAAAAAAAAGTGAAAAAGTGAACATGTTTTTGAAACCCTTGGTGCAAGTACTGACTTCATTTAATGTATTGAATATAACCATGAGGTCTGGTGAAAGTTGTATTTTTTACAAATAAGCCTGTAATATCATGAATAAGAACTACATAAGAACTAAATTGCCTCCTTGTCTACAAGATGCCAGGCATCACTGCAGCAGTGCTCTCATGATGCATTTCCAATGGTGCTTTCTCAAATGTTACCTATTATTTTCCAGTCAGATTCCATTTTCAAACACATGACACTGTCTTTGGGAGTCTAGTCATTCCTTTATTCCCAAAGTAGTTGCATGTACAATACATCAGGTTTCAGCCTCCCCTATTTTGTCTCAAGTGTCTTTCCTGCATTTTCCAATACACTCTAGAAGAAAATAGACCTTGGTCCCAATCTACTAATTAGCCATGCACTATTGCCTTTCAAGGCATTTTTAGTTGTGAATTAGGTGCAGGATTCTAAATCGTTTGGGACAGAAACAACATCTAACAAGCCTCCAAAACTACAAAACTGGAGATTTGTTATTCTCTTCCACGTAATCTACTACTCAACTATAAATTCATGATGGCTGTAAAGAGAGAAAAAGTGAAAGTTGAACACATACGAGAAAAATACCAAAGCAATACACCCTAAGAGGACAACACACAGACACTGTTCCACCTCAAATGCAATCTACTACTAGTGGCTTTACAGAAACAGAAGAAGGTCACTGCTGAACTATTCCTACGGTATCCCAAAAAGAGTACAGTGCATTTCTGTCAGTTCTTTATTTGCAGAAAACACCACACTAAAAAGCTATTCAACAATAATGAAAGTGAAAAAGTAAAATATAAAAGTCCTTATATAACATATTAAGAAGGATTACCTGAACAAAGAAAACTCAAGTCCCTTTGGAGATTAAGGAATATAAAGGTATCTAGTTTTAAAAGCCATATGATGTTTCTCCACAGAGGTACTCCAATAATACCGTTTATGTTTAGTCTTCCTTTTCAAGATGTGATCTTCTTTCACCAGTATATTTGAGGCTAACACATCCATTACTGATGTTAATTCCTTGTAGTTTGGTGGTATGACTGATTCCCATTGGTTCATGATACATTTCTTTGTCACTAACACAGGCAGGTTTAGCAGACTTATTGCAGATCTCCTCAAGATAGGCAAATGAGAGATACTCCCAAAAATTCCAAAGAAATACTCAGTATCTGTCCTGGCTGGATGAAAATTTAGATACATTGAAGGAGTTTGATAAAACATTGGAGGAGAGGGCATTCTTAAAATATATGTAACCAGTCCCCTAGCTCCCCTGATCTGTAGAACCAGCAGCTTAGTGACACCCCCAAATACACTCTTGCATGCTTTGCTGGTATATAGTAGTATTTAAACTGACATTGTCACTGGAAGAATCTGAACTTACAGGATTGGGTTGCATACTTGGGGGTTAAAATCTATCTATCCCAATATGGCATGCTGTTCTTTAGCTTCGATCATCCATAAGATCCATTGAGGCCAGTTGGCTTTTTTGACCTTGTACAATTTATTTTGTTTTAACTTGGTAGTTTATCTTATGTATAAGGTGAATTTCTCAGGAGGCAAACAGTATCAAATACTAAACTATTTCCAATATACCAAAACATTATCTGTGATGCCCAAAACCAAATGCTCCCAAAACTGTAGTTCCAGACAAGTCCTCAGGTCATAATTAATAGATAATTACAGTGGTCCCCAGCAACCAGTGCTGGCTATATGGTGTATATTGTCTATACATTTTAACGTGGTGGAGAGTCACAATAAACCCCTGGTAAATGGTTTCAACCAGGCAGGCTTGAATTTTTGAAATAGTTGTTTATTAAACAATATTGAAGTTTGTCTAGATGCTTTGAAAACAGCTCAGGGGGATAGACATATGAGGGAAATAGGTAGGCAGAAAAAGGAAGGAGAGAGAGGGAGGTATATGACTTAGAAAATAATTTAGGTATTTTTCAGAAAGCAAAAGCAGGGTGGGTAGTGGGAGACTGGATAACCTCCAAATGCAGAAGATATGGACTAGAGGCAGAGATTTAGAAAGAATGATGCTGCTGCAGTTGAAGTTAAAGTAAAGAGAAGGTGAACATTTTAAGATCGGCCATGGGGAAGGCAGACACAAAATTTCTAGCATAGAAGTTCAAAGACCAAAAAAGTAAAGAGCAGGATTAAAATACCTTACAGGTAAGTCAGTCCAAACCTAAAAATACTTTATTTTGTTAAAACACAGATTAAGCGCATTTGTCTGTATAAATTATTTTTTTCTAAATAACAATATTTATTGCTGCTCACTCTTATGTGTAGTAATCTGAATAGAGAATGTAAGTACAGAAGAAAATTTACTCTGCAAACATACACAAAAAACTGCACTAAAATTATCAAGAGTTTATGGACTAATCAAGGACAAATCCAGCCACTTGACCCTTGGATTACCAAACAGATCACAGACCTTTAAAAGAGGCCAGAATTTTGGAAACTTTAGCACTGCTTCAATTGATATAGTTCATTTGATGTGTGTAAGGTACTATGTTTGCTTGAAAATTCTGTAAATGTATGAACTGTATCCTGTTTTTCAGACTACAACATTGATGTCAAATACACATTCAATACTAGAGAAACACAAAGAACTTATTATATATCAGATTTCAGCCCAACTATGAATGTGAATCATAATTAAGCGACATAGCATCTATGAACTACAGAGTATCGAGTATACATTTTGCTAGCAGCAAACTCATATAAAAATCCTATAATTAAATGTTAATAGCAGTATTTAAATCTTACACTTTTATGGGTATGGCTTACCATATCAAAGCTAATAACCTCACACTGTGACATGGAAAACATACAGTGAGCATGTCAATTATGCTGTCAACAGTGTTTTATGTTTTCAAAGACACTAGAACTGACCTTGAAACAAGCATGCTGTAACAGGAATATTGTACTCAGTAGCTCATTTGGAAGTGTTTTCTATGCTCTGTAACTTGTCAGAGGTATTGTTTAGCATTACAGATGGATATGGGCTTGATTATTGGCAAGCTGTTGACAGACATTGACTGACAAGTCACTGGTTCTTATAAACTGCTCTGCATGTCAGTGACCTTACTTTCCACATGCCTTATGGTAATATTCACCACATCAATATAATGCACGTTCATTGCATATTAAAATGTTATTTTCCTTCTTCCTGTTAAGCCAGGAAAGTGTGATGTTTGTGCACGCATTGTCCATTCCTTATTCTGTCAGTTCGAGTATACTGTTTTGCCTTGCTTGCATTTGATTTTTTAGTTCTGTATGTTTGCTAAGACAGAAATTCTCCTCCCAGTTTTTATTTCTAATGTTCCTGGTTTGTTCATCTCTGTTTAACGTCATTCCATTTTGTGGTATATTTACCTTTCAGTTATCCAAGTGAAGTATTCATATTATTTTGCTTACTGAGATTATCACTAAATGCAGTTGCTCTGAATGATCACTAAATGCAGTTGCTCTGACTGATGAGTTGCATCTGGCCGTAGTTCATTATTTAGGCTATGTTTTTGTATACTGAGTAGGATAAGTCAGAAGATGGTGCAGGTTAAATGACATACATGCATACATACATACATATATCCTTGCAGGTGTGCTGTTTTATTGACTTAAGCAGTAAGTCAATGTAGCATGCATTCCAGCTGTTACATGAGTTTTTATTATACAATAGCAGTATAATGTCAAGTTGTTCAATAGATAACAGATTGCTGATAAAGCAGATTTTCCATTCAGCTGATGTCTTCAATGCAAAAGGCAGCAGGATTCATCTTAAATGATAAAAAATAAACTTATAGTACATTAGTTGAGAAAATAAAATCATGAAGTCCAAGGCAACCTATTGGTAATTATATAAATAATGTATCAAAAGTAAAGAGGCTATGTTATAAAAAGACTTCTGAAAGCTTTTATAATATGAACTATACAATGAGCATGATAGCTGTGATGGAATACAAGAACCTGAATGGTTATATGGAACTTCTTCAGTATAATAAAATATGAATTACCAATACAAAAAATGCTGGCAGCCTAATGTCAGTGTACACATCACAAATCAATAAACAGATCCAGTGTACCTGTAGTTTCATAGCACTGTTAAAAACATAATTCAAAGGGTCTATATTAGAACTCTGACATCTGAAATTTTGAATGTTCTAATACTGACCCCTATTCAATGAATGCTGAAAATAGCGAAGCTGCAGAACACCAAATTTTTTCCTAGGGAAAGAATTCGGTTGGCCGTTTCTGTCACTTCGCTATTTTCAGCACTGTGGTGGAAAGTTATGGGTCAGGTTCAGGTTAGTGTGTGACTGTGTGGACATGAGGGTTAGGGCACAGGTTAGGTGAGTTAGGGTTAGGGCGCGGGTCAGGTAAGTGTGCGATTATGACGGATGTTAGGGTTAGGGCGGGGTAGGTGAGTTAGGGTTAGGGCGTGGGTGAGGTGAGTGTGCAATAGTGATGGTCCTTGGGGTTAGGGTTTGGGTTAAGGTAAGTGGATAGATAGTAGTGTATGTACAGTTTAGTGTAGGGTTAGATGTAGGATTTTAAGTGTATGTGTGTGGATTGCTGTTTTTTGGTGTTCTTGTGTTGTGTGTATGTGTTTCGGAACAGCAAATTTTTTCCCTGGGAAAAAATTTGCTGTTCTGCATGTTCGATATTTTAAGCGTTTGCTGAATAGGGGTCGATATTAGAACATTCGAAGTTTTAAGACTTCAGTGTTCTAATATAGACCCAATTCAACAAAACTATAACTAAACTCAAACTAGGAAAACAAAAATACCAGCGGCAAGGTAAAATCACACAGACCGTTTATTGTTAGCGCTTTCGTACAAATATTCCAATGTACTTCTTCAGACAATATTACCTAGTAAAACCATGGTTTAAATTAATTGAATTATTTAAGTTAATTATCACAAGACCATCCAACATAATTAAAGGAATATTCCCCACATTTTACCAAAACTTGAACATATAAATTGAACATCATTCAGTATGTAATATCTGATGATATCAAATAATTTCATACTGTTCATGTGTATGCAGTGCTTAACAATAATTTTTTTTATTTATTTTTTATTTTACATTTGTTGACCGGACTAGTCTAGCTGGATATATGTCCATTTTCAGTAGAGGCCCGGGGAGATAAGCTCCAAAGTTAAAATTAATTTACATTAAAGAAATACATGAAAATAACAGAGTAAAAGAAAACATTATAACTGGTGACATAGTTATAAAGTGTAAAAATGCAGTAAGTAGAACATAAATGGTAAAAATATTGTTACCAAAATATTGTTACAAGTGACATTCTTGGAGAATACTAGCATAATGTACAGTAATTGAGGATAAAGGAAAGTAAGAAGAAAATAGTAGTTATGTAAGTACATCTAGTGGTATAACATGTGGAAAGAATATATATAAAAAACACACTTTTTTAATATATATAGATAGTAAGAAGGAGAAATAGATCAGTGGATATAAATATGAAGTAGATTTAGGGTTCTAAAGGTGTAGAATGTAGTCAGGTGTCAAGAGCTAGAGTTAGTCAGGATTAGTACAGGGGCACAGCCATTGTGATTTGAGGTAGAGCTTAAGTTTCTTTTTAAAGAGAGATTTTGAGGGAATAGTAGAAAGTTCAGAGGGAAGCAGGTTCCAGTGTTTTCCAACAGTGTTAGAAAAAAGGGAATCTCCAGCCTTGTTGTTTGCTTTGTTAATATTTACAAGAAGTTTGTGTGCGGATCTTAGGGACTTTAGGTTATGGTAGGGGTAAATAAGAGTAGATAGTATAGGTGTTTTGTCAGGTTGATATAGAATTTGATGGACTATGGCTAGTTGATTAATTTTTAGTTGCTGCTGAAATTCAAGCCAGCCTAGTTACTTTAGATTAGTACAGTGGTGGGCTCTGAAAGGGTTACCTGTAGCAAATCTGGCTATGTTGTGGTAGGAGTTTTCTAATTTCAAAAGATTCTTTTTTGATAAGTTAGTAAATATGGGTGAGGCATAGAGAAGGGGAGAGATAAGGTGGGAGTGGGCAATATTTATTCTAGATTCTGGAGTGAAGAAAGGTTTGATTCTGTAAAGAGAGCCTATTTTTTATTAATAGTTTTCAAAGTGTTGTTTATATGGGTATCGAAGTTAAGGTTGTTGTCAATGGTAATGCCTAGTAGTTTGGTAGTCGAATCTTGTGATATAGGTGTGCCATTTTTAGATGTTATTGTAAAGTCTATATGGGGAGATTTACAGGAAGGTGTGAAGAGAAGGAGTTTAGTTTTTTTGGGGTTAAGTTGGAGATAGCGTTGTGAAAACTATTCTTCTACAGAATTAAATATGTGTTGTGTAAGGGAGTGAAGATCTGATACAGATGTGGCTGAGCAAATTAGTGTAGAATCATCTGCGTATTGTATGCATGTAGCTTGGGGAACTACTTGGTGGAGGTCATTGATAAATAAAGAAAATAGGAGGGAACCCAGTATGGACCCTTGTGGGACACCAATGTTAACAGGTAGCTGGGAAGATAGAGTGGAGTTCCAGAGTACTGCTTGATGTCTGTTATTTAAGTAGGATTTGAACCAGTTAATAGGTTGGATTTCAAGTGACAAAGATTGAAGAATGTGTATGAGTATTTGGTGGTTGACCATGTCAAAAGCCTTGGACAGGTCTAAGAAAAGTGCAGAGGAAAGGGTGTTATGGTTACGATTTTTGTTGATTGTGTCTGTAAAGGAGAGGAGGGCAGTGGTGGTACTGTGGGAAGGTCTAAAACCATGTTGGGTATTAGAGAGCAAGTTATTTTGGAGAAGATGGTCAAGCAGTTGCTTGTGTATACATCTTTCCATAATCTTAGATAAGGGAGAGAGTAGGGCTATAGGGCGGTAGTTAGAGATTTCAGTAGAATTTCCACCCTTATGAAGAGGAATAATATGGGAGATTTTCCAAAGTTTAGGGACATATCCCTCAGTGATGGTTCTGTTGATCAGTATGGAAATTGGGTAGGCTATGGATTTGGCTGCTAATTGCAAGTATTCTGCGGGTAGTAGGTCAGCAGAGGGAGTACATGCTTTGAGCTTTTTGATAAAGGAGAGAATGTAAGTTGTTGGGACAGGTTGGAAAAGAAATGGGGGAGGTGGGTTTAAGTTGCCGTTAGATATATTTGTGTTTTTGCTAGAGAGTTGACTGGCTAGAGTTTGAATTGTTTCGGTGAAAAAGGAATTAAAGTCATTAGCAATTTGGTTGGGATTTTTTATGTCAGAGCCTTGTGGGTTGGGTGTGATAGGTTTACTTGGCTGTAGTAACTGATTTATGTTTGCCCAGAACATTTGTGGGTTATTTTGGCGAGTTTGCTGAGATTTCAGGTAATAGTTTTTTTATCGGTCATTATTGCTTTTTGATCTCATTTCTCAGTTGTTTGTAGTGTTGGTAATCTGTTGTGTTTTTAGTTAAGCAATATTTGTTCCAGATTTTATTTCTGAGATGGATTTTTTGCTTAGTTTCTTTTGACAGCCAAGGGGCAGATTTAGTTCTAATTCTAAAAGAGCGAGTGGGGGCATGGTAGTTGAGTATGGCCAGAAACTTAGCATTAAAGAAATCTACAGCTTCATCAAGAGAAAGGTGTTTTAAGGGGGACCAGTTACATGCATTCAGTTCACTTTGAAATAGCTCCAAGTTGAAGTTTTTTTTGGTTCTGATTGTTCTAGTTATGTTTTGGGTAGGTGGGTTGGTTTTGAGCCTGATAATTTAAGTTAATAAGTGATCACTTATATCATCAGGGAGGGTTCCTGTTTCATAAGTATGGGGTTGATTGTTGGTGAGTATCCAGTCTAAGGTACTTTCTTTTTTGTTAGTTTTATTTATTCTAGTGGGGGAGGTGATAGTTTGAGAAAACCCATAAAGGTTAATATGGCTAGTAGGGTGTTTGTTGTTGCAAGATTGCCAATCAATGTTTAAGTCACCTAGGATAATTGTTTCTTGGGGTAAGTTTAGTGATAGCCAACATAGGATGTTTTCGATGGTAGAAATATTATTTCCTGGGGGGACATAGATGCAGATAATAAAGATATATTTGACTGAGTTTAGTTTAAGTTTGGTAATAAGAATTTCAGCATTAGAGTCCTGAGGAGGTTTTTGGTGGAAAGTGGTTATTTGAAGGCTAGATTTAAATAAGATAGCTGTTCCACCACCTTTTTTAGATACCCTGTCAAGACACAAGATATTATAGCCAGGAGGGATGACTTCAGTGTCTTTTGTTGAAGGTTTTAACCAGGTTTCTGTTAGACAAATAATATCAAAGGAATAGAGTTCTAAGAGAGCATGGAGTTGTGTTATTTTGTTATTAACACTACGTATGTTGAGGTTAGCTATCGAGAGTGAGTTGTTAAGTTTTTTAAGTAGGGGGTTAGCAGTGGGGTTTTGGTTAAAGGTCTGATTTATAGAGGCGCTAATTGGACCTGGGTTTGGGTGAATATCGTCATTGTTTAGTGAGAGTAGTAGGGTTAGATATGCAGTGTTTGTATATTTACTTTGAGGAAGGGGTAGCCTTCTAGGATTTAGGTGAACATATTTTATGTGGGTTATCCTATGATATTTAGGTAAAAGATAGCTAGGTGTGGAAGTGATGTTGATGTGATGGTTTTGGTAGGTAGGAATTGAAGTGGTAGGTTGTTTAGTTGGGTTGGGAAGGTGTGATAGTAGTGAGTGTTCGTAGGAGGTTATAAAGTGTGCTAATTTTAAAGGGGGAAGAAGTGAGAGCATGAGTAAGGTATGTTTGAGTACTAGGGTGGGGAGTTTATACATTGTAAAGGTGGATATTAAGTTCTAGTTACTAGTACAAATGTAGTGGGTGTGGTATTGCAAGGCAAAGGTAATGGTGGTTGTGAAAGGGAGTGGTTAAAAAAGAAATATGGAGGGAAAAGAGAAGATTGGTTAATGGTGAGGTTGTGATTGGAGGAAAAGGTGAGGGGTGTGGCTAGGTAGGTAGAAATGTAGAGGCACTGGGGATGGTTGGGATTTGGGGGTAGGGTAGGGGAGCGGAGTGAGCCCACAGGGCGAATGGAGTGGGTAGAGGCAAAAGAAGAGAAGGTAAGAGGAATCACACAAAGCTACATATACAACACTTTTGGAACTACAAAAATACCTGTTATTAGATCAAAGTTCCAGGTTCAAAGATTTAATAAAGAGACAAAGGAAGAGAATTTAGTGAGGAAACAATCAGCAATGCAGGTAACTACAGGCTGGAAGGCAGGATATGAGTGGAGAAGGTTTAAGGTAGAGGGGGAGTCTAGGGAAAAAGACTGCTAGAGAAGTACAAACTGAAAAGGCACCATGTAAGTATGAATAGGAACAGGTAAGAAGCTTAGTAAATAGATTGAGTTTACAAAAATAGCACAGAAAGAGAGGGAGTGATAGATGGATGGGAGAAGGGTGCCCCCTAGTGGGCAGAGAAGTTAGCGAGGAAACAATCAGCAATGCAGGTAACTACAGGTTGGAAGGCAGGATATGAGTGGAGAAGGTTTAAGATAGAGGGGGAGTCTAGATTGAGTTTACAAAAATAGCACAGGGAGAGAGGGAGTGATAGATGGATGGGAGAAGGGTGCACCCTAGTGGGCAGTTCTGGTATTGTAGGTGAGTTTGTAAGGGAGCTGAGTAGTGTAGGAGAGTGGAGAAAAAGAAATCTATAGTGAGAGGGGGTGAAGGTAAGTGGAAGAGGTGTGTAGGTTGTTAGGTAGATACAGAATAAGGGTAAGGCAGCTGGCTGCTCAGGCTCCCAGCGAACTTTCTACCATCTACCAGCAAATGCTTACCAATAAATATTGTTTTTAATTTTAAATTTAAAAGCTTTTATAGCAACTACTAGGCATTAAGCCAATTCAAAGATGTGTCTAAATCCAGACCTTAGTCCTCTCTCCTAAAGTCATAGAGCACAACTGTGATAATCTCTAAACTAAACAATGTATATCACCTTTATTGCTTATGTTGGACTATGTCACTACTGAAGAAAAGTAATGCATCCCCATCAATCACCATTATCTCTGTTAGTGAGGAGCAGACAAAGAAATAACAGTTCCTAAAACATCTTAAATGAAAAAAAAATATTGTTTAAAAATAAAACAACCATATTGGTGTAGAACAAATAAGAGCAACCAGATGACAAAAGCTTCCACAAAGCTGTATGAAAGGAGCCACAGAAACCATATTAAGATTAAGTGCTTTCCTTATTTTAATAAACACAAAGAACTTAATCAAAATCTAACTGTTAAACTTAAACACTCAGCCACAGTTTAAAAATGGTGACTGAAAAGTCACATGTTCATGAATGTCTAACCACCATCCACAAAGAACTCAAAGATAAAATTTAAAGATAGAGTCTGAAACAAAAAAGCACACAGTGAAGCTTAATTCAAATCTTAATAACAGTTTAAGTAAATGATGTCTTTATAGCCTCTGTGCTAGTAGAAAGTACTTTATGTTAACTGTCTCATTTAAGCCCAGCCATCTGTCTGATCTTAATATAATCTGCCAGTGGGACTCTTGGCATTCCAGCCTTACATTGTTGTTTCCTGAAAAAACACTCAGGTCTACTGCGTCTAGTACAAAAATGTGACATTTTTTAAAGTCAGTACATTGTAAGGAGTGTTTTGCTACAGCATTACTTATATCACCCTTTTTAATAGCTAAAGTGTGTTCAAAAATCCTAAGTGACAGTCTTCTTCTAGTCTTACCAACAATGTAGCTGGAGCAGGAATCACACAAAGCTACATATACAACACTTTTGGAACTACAAAAATACCTGTTATTAGATCAAAGTTCCAGGTTCAAAGATTTAATAAAAACATTAGAGCTGTTGCAAATAAAGCAGCATTGTTTACACATCACATTTGTAAGTACCAGGTGTTACTTGTCTTCCAGAATCAGCTTCAGAGTGTCTTTCTAAAATGGATTTAACATTGTTTACTCTTTTGCACATAAAAATGTAGCTGTCTGCTAGTATTCTAGTCAGATCACCATTTACCAAAATTATTTTCCCATTCTCCTTGAGAATGTCTTTGATAAGCTGCATGTCTATCATGATGGGGAGTGGAAATGTCTCCCGGTAACCAATCAAAGCACTCAGTGGAGGTGTGAGTGTCACTACAAAATAGTTGGCTTTCAGGCTTTTGGTTATGCAAAATTGGTCTTCTCTTATCTGTTCATAACAAATGAATGCCATCTATAATTTAAGTGAGCCATTCAGAATCGTACCCTCTCATCATGAAAAAGGACTTCAGAACATCTATTGGCCATGTGAAATTGTCAGTCTACTTAGATGGATGAACTGTCCCTTCACCACACCCTTCTTCATGTGGTGTGGGTGCTGGGTCCTCCTATGTAAATGCTGATTCACAAAAGTTTCCTTTTTAAAGATCATACTGTCAGATTTTTGATTCACCAAATAGAGGGCCAAAGAAATATAAAAAAAAAAACTGATGTTTTTCCCAAAGCCATCCATAGTGAAATTCAGGAAGGAAGTGCTAGAATTAAACCAATCCAGTAGCTAGTGAAATTCTTCTTCTGTGCCTTTGCACACAAGAATAAGGTTATCAATAGATCTTTTGTAAAAAGTTACCTTTTGAAATAATGGGTGGGTTTTAAAATACCTCTGTTCCTACCAGGACATCATGAGGTTGGTGAATACTGGAACTAATCTTGCCCCCATAGCCACCCCACTTTCTGTTTGTAATGTCTGTCCAGGAAGGTCAAGAAAATTATTGTCCAAAAGTATTTCTAACAGGGTACAAGTAGTGTTAACAAAGGTATCCTTGAACTTGGTGAATCTACTGAAATACCACCTGATGAACTTGATTCCCATTTCTTGTTCGATGAATGTGTAAAGGGAAACAGAATTCATAGACCCAAAGGAATAATCACAACTCACTTCTTGCAAGTCACTAAATGATTTAAGCAGGTGCCACAAATCTCTAAAATAAAACTAGGATTCTTGAATAACCAGGTTAAGAAGGTGGTTGAAGAAAGCAGAGATTGGTTCTGTCTTGTAATGATCTGCTACCACAACATGTCCGAAGGTTGGAATAGACTTGTTCTTGTGCACTTTTGGTATGCCTACAATTCTGGTCATCTTGGGTAATTCAGCTTGTAGAAATGTATAAGTGTCATGGTCAATGTTGCCCTGACTGAGTAAATTGTTGAGCATGCTGTCGATGTTGGAGAGACACCTCTTAATGTTTTCCACCATGGTCCCTTCATATATCATGGTGTCTCTAAGCATGAGGTCAATGGCTGAATTATATGCATTGATGTCCATAACCACCACCATGCTCTCTTTTTTGGCCTTCATAACCCTGATCTTTCTATTTTCCAATAGCTCCTTGAGTGGCAGTTTCTCTTCCAAGGGAAGATTGTATGTTCTGGATTTAATGCTCAGTTTCCTCTTTAGATCATCCTCACCTAAATTGTGGTATACTTGCAATGTGCTTTGGAGTGTCAGATTGTATAGTGTTGTTTGTACTGTACTGTTCTATGCTGTGGTGTGCCACAATATACTGTACTATACTGGACTGTAATGCACCATATTACATAAACCTAGACGTTCCATGAAAAGATGTTATAATGAACAGTAAGGGTGGTATTCATAGTCATTCACACAAATGCGATAGGGGTATTCCAAATGTTTATGATGATCATAGCAAAGACGAGATTCATACAGGCCATTTACATTAATGTGAAATGCCTTAAGTATAATGAGATGCAAATGAGAAAGTTTGTAAAGCTGAGTATGCTAATGAGGGGTTCTTGCAATTCATAGCCTAGTATGCACATGGATACACACATCCTTGCTAAAAGCAATGCTTCACCTTTGATATTTCAGTTGCAATCTACAAACTTGACCCAGCCATCATTTCAGTAGTTTGTTCAAATGTGCACAAACACTTCAGTGACACATAAATTAATTATTTCCCCCAGTAACCCCTTCAGTAGTTTGCATAAGTATGCACAAGTATTAAAATGGCACAAAATAAAGTATTTTCCCAATGATCACTTTAGCAGTATGTATGCATAAGCACTTCACACACACCAAAATGAAACATTTCCCCAATGATCCCAAAAGTAGTTTGGCCATGTATGCACAAGCAACAAAATCAAACATTCTCCCAGTGATCCCTTCAGGAGTATGTTCACATATGCACAAGCACTTCACTAACACCAAAATGAAACATTTCACCTAATGATGCCTTCATTAGTTTGTCCATGTATGCAGAAGTACTAAAATACAATAAAAAAATTCTTTAAGTAAAGTCAGCTGTTGTACTTCCTTTTAAAACGTACGGCAGTATATTCCTTTTTTCCCTTCCCCAAAAATCTCTGTGTTTTAATGGTAAATTGCTGCTTGCTGACATAAATTTAGGGCCATTTACATGTTTAGTATGCAAATTAGATCCTTTTAGATTCATCCCTATGAATCCTACTGATATCCAAATGTGTAATTCCCCTAATCTGTATATTAGCTGTCTCTGTATTGCGTATACCTTAAGCATAGATTCATAGGTTTATGAGAGATTACCAGGCTATTGTCTCAAGAGCCATTACAAGCCTAGTCAATATAACCTGATTTTACCTAGTATATGACCCTCAGAAGCAAGAGGATGGCATGATTTGTGCCTATGCCATAAGTATTTTACAGATTTTATAGACTCCCCCTGTCCATAAAGGACATAGGCACTACCCCAGGTATGAATTTGCGGTTCCCCATCCATTGAATCAAATTGCTCTTGAAGAGGGCCAGAGAAAGGCTCTGCTTAACGTGAATAGGAAGGCTGCTCCAAAGAAGGGAAATCTCTGAGACACGTATCTGTCTCTCCAGCATATTTTGTTTGCATCACTGACTAAGTTTAGGTCTCTAGAATAGGTAACCCTCATGCTGTTTGTCTTGCAGATTTGTTGCAGCTCCATCAGAGCTGGATTTGTAAGTGTCTTGTAAGTCAGGCATAGGTGACCCCTTGATAGTCGGTAGGAAACAGAGTAAATGGATAGAGCTTTTAGTCTGTTTGCATAGGACATGTTGTTGGCACTGTATTTTCTTTGTGAGGAACCCCTAAGGTTGCTCCAGCTGTTGGAAGTGCCTAGTCAAGTACATTTCAAATGGCACACTGTACTTGATTATTACCCTAATAATGAGGGCTGAGTACAGTGGGACTATAATTTCTCTGGATCTCGATGCCATACCTTTATTCGTTAAGTTGTGACACATACAAGGACTTTCTCACCACTGTGGACATGACTGTCAAAGTTCAGGCTACTAGCTATCTGTATACCTAGATCCCCCACCTCTGAGTCTACTTTTAGGGGTGTGCTGTTAATGTTGTAGTTAGCAAGGGTATTTGACTTCCCAAAATGAAGAATAATGCATTTCATCACATTTAGTTTCAGGCTGTGGCTCTAACACCAGTCATTTGTCTGATTTAGACCTTCCTGAAATATAACTACATCACTGGGGGATACAGTGATTCCATCCAGCTTGCAGTCATCGGCAAACGTTGTCATCCAGAAGCCTTCCACATTGGCCTTGGCATCTGAGAAGTATATTCCAACCAGTAGTGGCCCCACCACTGAGCTCTGTGACACACCATTAGTAATTTGCCTCTTATTGGAACTGGATTCATCCACTGTAACCATAAGTGTCCTGTCAGTGACCCAATTTCCTATCCATCTGGTGATGTGGGGATTTATGCCCAGTTTTGTGAATTTACTTATAATACCCGAGTGAGAAATTGTGAAAAATGCCAGTTCAAAGTAGTCATTATGTAATGTTGTGCCCTCATCCATGGCCTTGGAGACTTTCTCAAAGAAGTCCACCATATTTAGTAAGCATGATCTGCCTTTGACAATCCCAAATTGGGTTTGGTCCAGTAGTTGGAGGTTTCCTCTGTCATTATTTATTGGGTCAAACTTATATGAGTCTGTAATTTCCTGGGTCAGTTGACGGTATTCCTTTATGCAGAGGGTGACTGTAGTTGTCATCAAATCTATCGTGACAAATTCAAACCAGAGGCAGTGGTTAAACAGAGATCCTGTTGGGCCTGATAGGTCCTGATTTAAGCTATTTAAGAGGCAATCTGGTATGTTGTTGGGCCACATTGAAGCCATGTTTTTAGCTTTAGAGAGTGCAGTGATTACCTGTTTCTTGGTAATAAATACTGGAGGAGTGGTGGGGAGTATTGCTCGGGGGAGAACTGGGGTTGATGAGGAAGTGAAACTTGAGCTGAATTTATCTACCAGCAGATTTACTATATTGTCTGCCAGACTATAGGTGATGCCATCTATAACTAATTCTGCCCATTGTTGGGTATTACCCTTAAGATTGCAGATGTAACAGAAAAATGCCTTATGGTTATCTTTAGCTTTGGAAGCTATTTTTACCTCAAAGTCTACTTTCAGAGACTTGACTAGTTCCCTGATTCACTTCTTTATACTAATGAGGGACTCATTGCTTTGTTGTGCACATACCCTATTATCTTTCTACACAATTTTCTTACTTTTGTTATACAGTCTATTAATACCAGTGGTCCACCAAGGTGGCTTGGTTTTGTGATTTGATCTGGGCTTGTTTCAGTCTTTTACTGCTGTTTTTATGCAGTTGTTTATAAGGTCATACAAAGCTTTTAGTACATCTCTGCTATGCTGTCACTTGATAGGAGGTAGTTTTGAGTTAGAAAAGTTTTTTAAAGTTTTTGGAGTTTGGTGGGGGGATCTCATTTTACCTATATTTCCAGGGAGACTACTTTGTGATCTGATCTTGTCAGTGAGGACATCACATATGGTGCATGCAGCATTCTCCCATATTTGTGATACCAGATCTATGATATTTGTTCTTCTATTATGAGTGCAGACCAGCTGTTCCAGGGCATGTGAATTTACAAAGTCAAGAAATCCTTGGACCTGCATGTTAGTGGTCACGTATGCCTCCCAGTAAATGAAGGGGTAGTAAAAAGCATCTATGAGTATGATATTAGGCTGGATAGTGAGTGATTCAAATAACTTCCAAGTGTGATGTGGGAGTTCCTGATTCATGGTGGGGGACCTGTAGCATATGGTAGTGGATTTTTCCCATGGTTTGTTGGACATGGAGTAGCTCAAACATGTCATATTGTTTGACCAGCCTTCATGCAGCTAGATATGCCTCTGCTATTAACTCTTTCATGTTAAGTGGATGATAGGATCGTATAACAGGCATTATTGCTATGCACTGCAAGTGTGCTCTCCATGACTTTGAATCATGTTTCAGTTACTGCACAGACATCAGCATTCTCCAGGGTGAGAAGATCTTCCAGGGAGTGCAGTATCTTGTTGAGACTCCTAGCATTGAGCAGTAACACATTTAGCTTGTCCTGAGTAGCTTCTGCTATGTTGGAAGATTTGTCTGTTTGGCAATGCCTAAAAAAGGCAGTATAAGGGTGGATAATGTTTTGGCTAATGTAAACCACTTCTTAATAAATGAAGAATTGATGAACCACAAACTCCAAACCAGTCAAGGTGCAATTCTGTAGTATATTTAATAAAACAAATCAGGGTATACATTCACATGATCACATCTCCCCCTTTTATACATATTAAAACTACCCAATTACATAATTAAACAATTAAAAATTAATCAATTCCCCATTAAAGCACACATAACTGCTTTACAGCACACTTTTCCATATACATTCTTGATTTAAACCCACGGGGTTCATTGTTTAAAACTTTAAAATCATTACAGTTTCCTTTTTTCTTAGTAAACATTTTACTTGTTTTTCATTCATATATAAATTCATCTCTACCTTTTGCTTGCAACCCTAATGGATTACCATTGTGACATTTATTTAAGTGCACTGCTATAGGGCTTGTCTGTTTATTATTTTTTACATCTCTTATATGCTCTTTTAACCTGCAGGAGAACCGTCTTTTAGTTTCTCCTACATAAAATTTATCAGAAGGGCATTTTAGCCCATAAACAACCCCTTCTGTATGACAGTCAAACATTCCATTAGTTTGAAATGCTATTTCATTTATACATGTTAAAGTGCCCTGCTTATCTATTTGTTTATTAATTGCCATATTTGGCATTTTAAACTTACTGTGTACTAAGAAATCTTTTAAGCTTCTCCCTCTTCTGAAGGAGAAGCACATGTGTTTACAGTGTAAAAAATCCACCTCTCTTTTCACTACATTCCAGAAATATTTAACTTGTTCCATTATCTTTTGTGACAATACAGAATAAGTTGAGGTGAAATAAATACATTCGTTTTCATCATTATTTCTCCCACAGCTCTTTCCATTCCCTTTATTTTTTATAACCTTATCCAAACTTTTCTTCACATCAGCCTCCTTATAACCTCTTCTACAAAATTTTCTATAGCTTTCATTTAATTCCTTCTTTGCTTCTACTGGGTCACTACATAACCTTTTCACCCTTAAAAATTCACCATAAGGGATGGATTTAATAGTATGTGGTGGGTGAAAACTTTCTCCATGTAAAATAAAATTAGTTTCTTTAAATTTTCTATGGATACTAGTATTAATACATAAACCCTCTCTTCCCTTTAGAGTTACATCCAGATAATTCACTTCCTCACCCATTTGCAAACCATCAAATTTCATTCCAACTTCATTTTCATGCAATTCATCTATGTTTTGGCTAATATCTGAAGGCTTAGAGGTGACAGGTGAAGACCATCCCTGGCAAAGCAGCATTGTCTGTCAACCACGTCTTTCCAGGCTGACAAATGTTGGACCCCTTTGGAATGACACCAGTAGCTAAGCCAGTTGTTGAAGCCGATAATTTTCTGTTGGTATTGTGGCATCCTCCTTGGAGATGTGCAAGGAGGTACATCTCAGGTCATTCACACCCACACGGACTATGACTCAGCCATACTTGTACTTAGGGATAAGTGACCTAAGTGCTTGTGTGATATGATGGATCCTGGCCCCTCATAGGCACTAACTGTAACCTTATCCTTATCCCTTGATAAGGGGGACATCAGTGTGTCTCACAATGTTATCACCTATAGCCAGAATGTTGGGTTGTGGAGAGTTTCTCCTTATGGGCTTGGTAGTTGACACACAATGAGATGTACCATACCTCTCATCCTGTTAGAGCAAGAAATCTGGACTAAGCTACAAATCATGGGGAGACAAAGGCCCAAAAATAGTGCACTTTTTAAATATTGCTCTTGCAAACTTAGAAAGATGATAGAAGGTTTTGCATTAGCATGGCTTTTCTGAAGGATATGAAGTCTGAAATTCCGACGTCTGCCATTCTTTTCTAAATTAATTTCTCAATCATTTGCCATTCATTTTCCAGAAAATCACAATTTTGTGAGAAACATACCAAAATTATGAGCAAAAAATCTGGACTTCCTGCAAAATTCTTGACAGTTGAGAGGTATGTGGCTTTATGAATTGTGCTGGTAATTGTCTTGTTTGTGGGCATGTAGAGTTTCTGAGGACTGCACCTGAGATGCCTTTGAGGTTTGGGTAAGTTATATGTGGGTGTATGTGTGTTGTCATTTTCGAGTGAGGTGAGCGGTGTGTGTGAATCACTGACAATCTGTTTGTTTCTTTTTGTGTCTGTATGTGAGAGTCCAGCCTCCAGTTACAATCTGTAACTGCATCTCTTACATAGTGTATTTGTCTATTCGAGAATTAAGTGGTTGTCAGTATACATGAGGCAATTGCCACATATCTCAGGATGCCCATGTCCATCAAGCTAGAAACAGAGATAGTAGGAAAGTCCCCATCCTGCAGATGCTACTGTATTTTAGAAGGGATAGGAGTGGGGAGTGTTTGTAACTGGATGAGGGGTGGGTGCTTACTTTATGTAATTTTCAGCTAACCTAGCCAGCTATGCTGTCCAGCACCCAAACCAGATGCTGTATGAGCAGAGATAGCCCTGGGTGCTATGATAATGTAATGCAGACCTAAATAATCCTAACTAAATGCAGAAGTGCTGCTCACCAAGCAAACTAATTGCTCCGTGAGTGCCACAGAACTAAGGTAAAGTTTTGAGGTGTTTTTTATAGGGAAATTTCAACTTCAGATGATTGTGTATATACAAGACACCACTAACAGTCACTGTGCAAATAGCATCTTCATGTGAGGCTTATACACACTCAGAAAAAAATTACACCAACTATGTCCTAATGCCAATCAGATAAGCATACAATGAGCTTTCTACCCACAGTTCCCAGCTCATATACTTGAAATCACCCCCTCCTGCCACAAGAGTGCAGACTTTGACCCTCTTAATGTAATATGACTAGTTTGGAGACCACCACGTATTAACGAACTGCAAACAGATACCTGGAACTAACAAATCACTAGATGCAATGTATTTCATACAGAAAAGCAGACCTTACAGCAGTTTGAAAAGCAGCTTTAAAAGTCTAAAAAAGTGTAGAAAAACATTGGATAGCACAGTAAATATTCACAGTACATAGAGAATAAGCAATGCAAGTACAAAATTGTACTTAGTTTTGTTTGTCTTGCCACAGATGGCTTCAGATGTTTGTCAAATCTCTCACAGCATGTTAGGCTTTTGTGATAGATAGTGTTTACCAAAATGCCTCTGAATTTTCAGTCATTGTGAAAGATTGATTTGCATAAGCATTTAGCACCACTCTTACCCCCTGTACTGTATTACCGCTATGAAAATGTGAAGGTCTGGACTGTGAATGCCACCCTAAATATTAGTGAAAATGAACAAGATATGAAGAGTTATTTTACACTATTTATGTGCATTACAATATAGTAAACACTGAGTGAAGTATAAAAATATCACATACTATATACTGTTATTATTTAATAGCTGTAAGCCACTGCAAGGCATGGTTGTAACAGGTTTTACCCAATGGTAGAAATGTATTGTTTATTCATGCTTTTCCATCTTAATGATTTAATACTGTCTGTGCTTAATTTCAACATTACACACAACAGGAAATGCATCATTGCTTTTAAATCTTATGCTGTATAACTTAAACTTTTGGAATATAAAACTAGCTTTTTATGATAATTTAGTAATTTAATGCGAGCATAAACAATCTAAAGAAAATTATGAAATAACACCTATCAGAAAGACCAGTGGCAGGATACTGCAATGATTAATATACAGCAAAAGAAAGCAGAACAGGAGAGGGATTAATCTACAAACTGCAGTGCTCTATGACTGCTGCTTTGTGACTAGTTTGGATTTTTACCTTTGCATAATTGCATTGTTTATTATCTTTTCCTTTGTTACAGTTTGTTTTATTTTAAATCTGTTGTTTTACCTTTTTTTCATGGAGTTTTAAAAGAAGTTCTTGGTTAGGGCTAGTTAGCAAAGATTTTTGTAGCATCATTTGACACTAAGCAGATTAACCCTGTCAGATTTGTTAGAAGAGTTATGTCAGTTGATAGTTTGAAGGACTTTGCGACTCTAAGTGCAGAAAATGCACAACCAGAGTTACAGGAAGTAATATGTATAAAGTCACTGATGTCTGAAGTGAATTGTGGTGTCATTATTAAGGACAATACTTGCTTGAAATACCGTGTCTGAATGAATGCTTAGTAATAATAGTCCAGAGTTCATATCAGAAGTATTTGAATCATTCATGCAGTGAGATGGCTTTAGATATTTATATATGCATTTATTGAGCCATTTACAAATTGGTTTATTGATAGATTTTTTGCAAACACTCAAGAAGGCAGTGAACGACTTTGCAATGCAAGACAGACAGTATTATCTTCAGTTACCGCAATGCCAGATATCTGACAATTAACTCTACATCAGCAGTATTAGTCCTGAACAGTAATTTGCATTCCAGATTGGACTCAGTGAAGCCAGGTCTGTACATATGAATGTACAATATTTTCGTGAGAAATCACTGAGAAGATTTAACATGGAAGTGTTGATCAGAGATTATAGACTGGCAAACAGCAACTGGTCCTCTAATGCACATTCTTGATATGGGATATAGTAGAGGAAGAGCATACCTAGACCAGTTAAGAAGTGCACAGTTACTTCTGAACATCTTGCAAGGCATACAAATTTCAAAGAATTCCTTGAGGAGCAGAGTAAAAATAAAAATGATGTGTTGCTTGTCTGACAGTAATCTGTGATGGGATAAGTGAAAACTGAAGCTGCACCTTTAGGAAGATGGCTGGCTTCTCAGATTTTTAACTGAAGAAGGATATGTGACTAAAAATCATTTTTAGACGAAAGTGACTTATTAGTTATGAACCCAAATAGGGACGGCAGACAAGCTCTTTGACTAAAGATCATTCCACACAGTTTACTCAACAAGATGTTATTGCATTTGTAACAAATGGATTACAATCCCACAGGGTCTATTGAGGTCTTTATTAGCAACCCCCTGAAGCCACAGACATTTTATCCTGAGTTCCTGAGGAGTACTTGGGGGATCATGTTAGGAAATACAGAAGTGTATGCATAATTAATAAAAATTAGGAAATCCTACTCAGTGCATATGTAATTAAGAAAAAGTAAAATGTCATATTTAAATAAAAATCAGAAATTATTATTAAACACAGTACTGTTATGATATAATACACCTAAACTGCACATCAGCAGTCACAGAAACAAAGTAAGGCTAAATGCATTAGCATTTTAATACTTGTGGTTCAAGGGCATTGGCTCACAGAAAATAATGGCAGCAACACGTAGATGTAGTGGGTATCTGGAAATTTCTAATCAAGCTATCCATTTCTTAAATCATTTGTCCTGGTGAGTGTTGCAGTGGTACAAACTAAACTAGACAGGGCAGACTCTCTAGCCATTGAAATAGTTTACAACTCACCCTACAGGATCACAAAATTTTACACAGTAAGCTGAGAGGCTGGGGTTGCCACAGGTCACCTCAGAGTGGGTCATGTCTGGTACACAACCTATAAAAATGCTTGGGAAGCATTCTCCCAAGTTGCCGTCAACTGACTCTTCTCAACATAAAGGAGCAGTGGCTCCATTCTGAGATCCTACAGATTGCTAAGCTCTTAACTGTATCACGGAGAGCAAGCTCAGTTACTTTATAAAGGGATCTCAATTCTGCCATGTGTATTCATGATCTCATCCTTTCATTCACCATCCAAATCTCATGACCATTGGTGTGGATGAGGATAAAAGCTAACTAGTAAATTGAGAGCTTCGTCCTATGACCAAGATCTTGCTTCACATCACAGTGTAGTATAATGCTTGGAATACTTGTCTGACAGTCAATCTCCTGAACTTCTGTTCCTTAACTTGTGAACAAGACTGCAGGACATTTAAACTCCTTCACCTAAGGTATACATTCTGCCTTCAACTGCAGAACCAAGTTCACTCTTTTCTAGAGCAGAACAATACCAAAGCAACAGTACTGTGTCATTGTATGTTATATTTAATAAGTTTTTATCTTCTTCAACTTTTGTGAATTTCAAGTTGTATTTTTTTAGCCAAAACATTGTTGTTGGATATAGAATATATACTGTTTTGGCTTAATTGCAGACGTCATCACATTACATATAAAAAAGAAAGAAACACAAGAGGATAGACTGATTTAAGGAGATAGGTATAAATATAACATAATGATATACATATGCAAAATAACTATATATGTGGCACTACAAAGACAGGTTTAACAGGACACACAAAGATGAAAAATGTTAGGATAAAACAATTTTAGATTTGACCTAATAGCACTGAAAATGCCATAAATTCATAAGTTCATAAATAAGTACTAGGCAATCACATTACATACCATCATAAGCCTAGACAAAACCCCTATTCAGAAGTATGCTCCTGCCCAAGGACCGCTAAACAAGGCAGACCTTGGAGAATTGGAGGCTGCCCATCTAATCATCTAGCCTTGAATGTTGCAAGGATGCTAGACTGTGTGATATGAATTGGAAGTTTGTTCGAGAGGCAAGGGATAAGTTGAGATATGAATACATGACATGTTTTATTTACCTGCTGATGAAGTTCTAGTTCCTTTAACTGGCTATTTGAGGTGCAATTTGTTCTGTGAAGAAAGATTAGGTCACAGAGGGTTGGTTCTTTCATGACTCGAAATGCTAGACACAAATCTCTATGGATGAGTTTATAAGAGACTGAGTACAGAGAAAGGGCTGCCAGTCTGTCCTGTAACTAAGATTTTTGAGGCCACTGATCTTTATAATTATAAATCATTGAGGTCTCTTAAGTCAAGTGATATTTTATGCAAATAGATGCCAAAAGGTCCATTATATTTAATAATGGATGTAATGAAATAAAAGTAAAGGGGAATTAAGACTTTTTTGGATCTAGGGTTTTATAATCATAATTTCTCATCCTGGGCCCTAATTAATACTAGTCTAACAAGGTATTCATGACAATCCCATCTCTTCATTAACAGTTCATTTATCTGAGCAACAACTGGACCCAATATTAATTCTGCTACTTGCTAAGGACTGTTTTATACTTTTATTTTTGCTTTGCTCTGAACTATTTGTTATTTTCTCATGTCAAATGACATAGTTAACTGGGGGTATTATTCATATTTTGGTGTTTACTTGCTGTTGTTACTTTTATAACAATTTTATGGTAGATTATATTTTATAGTAAGTTTTACATGGATAGGTTAGTTAGCTTTTATTACTGAATGATATTTTATACTCTGTTATGTTTGATTAGTTTGATACATCCAACGATTCTATCTAATCTATTTTTAGTTTCAAAGGTTTTATTGTTTGCTTTTACATATAAGATTCATTTACAGTATGACATTACAGTCTTTATTGTTGGATTTATACCCTTCTAGTCTATCTGGACAGCTTGCATAAACTTTTTATCTCTGTATTCGCTTCCACTTACTAAGAAAATATTGCAGTGGCCATTGTAGCAAACCATTGATGGACTTTCCGGATGCATAGTGGTGATGGAGTAGATGGTCTGATGTAACTTCCCTGAAAGCTGTTTTGTTACGGTACCCAGGGTGCCTATGAACCATCAAGGGCAGGTAGCAGGGACTCACTCTACTTTGATGGGTTCTGTAATGTAATGCAAGAACAATGTGCAATAAGCCAAGTGTTATTTCTGACCATTTGTATTTTTTAAAGCTTGCTTTTATAAAAGAGACTTTGCTAGATGAGAATTTTGGTCCTCATCTAGCTGATGAAATAGAAGCTCAGTCATATACTGCCCTAGGAGAAGGTAGGCTCAAAGGTGGGGGGCACAGTATTTAGTAATAACAAAGGTAAGCTGACCAGAATGGAAACTAGAGAGACCATTTCCTGTGAACATGTGCTAGTTGTAGAAGTATATTATAGGTTTCTCATCATTAACCATCCATCAGGTGATGTGTGGACATTCTTCCCAGAGTTTATTGATTTCCTTATCAACTCAGTCTTGGATTACAAGCACATTACTGGTCTGGGTAACTTAAATGTCTGGAGCGATGATGAAACAGTGTCTCTTGCCCATGATTTCAGTTGTTTGCACAGATTACATACTAGACATTCCATGGCTAGGACTCATTTACTCTCTAACCTTCTATATGCCTCACTAATATTCACTAATCTCAGAAAATATGATTTAAACAAACTGGAGTCCTGCTATATCAAAATAGAAAGATTTGCTACTAACCTTCCTTACAGATCACATCACTGCACAGCACTTCATAAACTAAACCGGATTGAACTACCTAATCTCCTGTCCCTCAACCAATTAGCTTTCATTCATTCCATCTTCTACCACCCAGACAACTGTCCAGCAGTAAAGAGCTTAGTGCAGCCCTACTCAAATGGCAGGCCACTAAGATCCTCCAACAAACTACTACTCAAGTCACTATATCTAATAATTGTTACGGTAACTCTCTATTCTCCCACAAAATATATAAGTCCTGGAATTCCATGCCTCAGACAATACTGAATTCTAGCAACACATCCATATTTAAACTACTGCTTAAGGAACATCTAACCAAAAACTGAGTTTGCTCCTGCACTAATCCAGGCTGACCATTCTCTCCTTCCTTGTTCTTACAACCAAAATATTTCTTCCCTTACTAAATTCCAAACTATCCCTTCACTCATGGAATTCCAATTTTATCCCTACTTGAGTCAAGCTCAGTGCTGCTCCAATTTTTATCTACCTATCTCAAGCTTCCTACAGTTTCATCATATTCTCTCCTTCTTGCACTTCACCTCAATATTGCCTTAGCCAACACTGTTTACAACAAGTAACACTAGCATAGCAACAATAAGCCATATTCTTGTTCATATACCATACAGATACAGTTATCTCTTAAATATTTACCACCAAAACCATGATATTGATCTAGTGGTCGGTCATTTCTCTAGGATGGCACAAGCTATTTCATGCTAGTTTATTTGTTAGCTTTCTTTTATTTCCACTTTATGTTACTCTCTCAATGTTTCGTGTTTATGTATAAACTATTTACTACCCCTATTTACCAAAATTATGTATTATTGATTGTTATCGACTTCTTGTATTGTTTTAATGGATTTTGTAATGGAGCTTTTCTCACCGGGTCTCCGCTGAAAAAAGGCCACTGGCCTAGTCAGACATCTCCGGTAAACAAATGTAAACTAAATAAAATAAACAAAAAAATGATCGCTGAAAAACACAAGCATAGGCATACACTGGATTTTTTTATTTCTAATGGATTTGGTCACCCAAAACACCCCATTGTCCACACAATCTTGAACTGAGAGCAGTTTGTAATACTAATCATGTTACTGCTGACAGATTTTCTGATGCACTACTTAATTTCCCTCTGGAGATTGGTGCTAATTCTGTGGATATCCTAGTTGAAGAGTATAATGGCTCCTCTTTCACCCATGGCTTGGTCTCTTCAGCCTCAGGCTGTGCCTGTCCTGTCTCTACAAGACGTATGAACCTTGGTTTGACCACTGTCTCTGCACCATGCATAGAGCTGAGCACTAGTTGCAGCATTGCTGGTACCAGGCTGACTTTTGATGTGAAAAGACTGAGCTTGATGAGCACTGTACTACTTTTTATGCAGAGATGTCGTGAAACAAAAGTCAAAATATCTGTCAATGAAAATCTGTTTAGTGGCTAATCGACCAGCTGAACTCTTTTGTGTGGTGGGCAGGCTGTGCAGCCCAGCCTGCTCGACCAAAAGAAGAGCACCATTTACCATTAAATATGAGAGGAATGTTCAATTTTTCACTGAAAAAATTGCCCTGCATTAGGTCTAATATACTTCCACTGGTCCATAAGGATGTCACAGTATGTCCTTTTTTACCTTTTTCATGCCTTGGTTGGTATTCAAGTTTTATGATGTTGAGACATTCACTACTGTTGCTTCTAGTTTGTGACTAACAACATGTGGGCTGAATTCTTGTCCTTCTAAGCTAGTTTTGTCTAGTTTTGTTTTACTGGGTCCCATGATTGATCAGATTTTGGTAACTTCCTTCATGAATGGGATATTCCCCTCAGCCTTGAAAGAGGTATTGCTTATTCTAACCTTCAAAAAAATCTTTTGATTCAAATAATTTAAACAACTATCACCCATTCTTTAATCTTCCCTTCTTAGGAAACATTATTGAGAACGTTTTTTTTGAAAGCAGCTTTAGTCCTGCCTTAGCAAAAGTGGAGTCATGGATCCTTTCCAGCCAGGTTTTTGTACTTGTCATATCATTGAAATTGCTCTAATTAGAGTGGTTAATAATTTCTTTATGTTAAAAAATCAGCAGCACAAAACAGTGCTGGTCTTTCTGGATCTCTCTGCAGCTTTTAACTGAGGGGGTCATGGCATTTTAATATAATGCTTGCCTTCTTATTGTGGGAGTTTGGCTACAGTTTTTGACTGGTTTATTTCTTACCTGTATGATCATACACATAGTGTCTTCTGTGGACTCAACTCCTCTTTAATGTACTATCTTGTGGGCAGGATTCCACAAAGCTGTAGTCTGGGTCCTTTACTACTCACTTGTATATTTTCCCCTTAGGAGATCTAGTGAAGAAGGGGGTTTACTGTACTATAGTTACAAGGATGACACCCAAATCTGTTTCTCTTTATCTATGATGAGTTAGCATGTATTTACTCCCTGTCTGATGACCTTGAAGCATATGTACATACACACACACATACATACATACATAGATGCTTGCATAGATAACGGAAAATTGATTAAAATTGAACATCACTAATTCTGAGGACTTTGCTGTTCAAGCAACTCTGAGGGAGTCTTCTGCTACTCCCTTGCCCAATGATATCTCATATGGGGGTGACAAACTTAATGTTTGTGGAATCTTGGCATTATTCTTGACTCACAACTAAAATTTTGAGACCAGGTGTCAGCTGTACTGAAGCCAGCCTATTTCCATTTGAGAAAAATTTCCAGGATTAAGTACATAATACCTCAAGCTGATCTCTTAATTTTTGGTCATGTCCTGGTCTCTTTCAGATTGGATTACTGCAATGTCCTTTACCTGGAACTGAGCACCAAACTGGATTGTATACAGATGGTACAGAATGTTGTGACAAGGTTACTTTCTAATATTTTACATTACTACCATTTCACACCTATTCTAAGCAGCCTTTATTGGTTTTCCATTCATTCTAGGATTGTTTTTAAAGTCCATTCATGACATGGGCCCTTGCTACCCATAGGAGCCCATCATGTCTTTCTCTATGGGTTTAAGATTCACGAGTAACTTTAAAAACCTCAGACTTTCACTCATTTTATTATCAGGCTCCTTACCTGTGCAACTCACTTTGTTTGTAACTTTGAAATTGCTCCTCATTGGCTGATTTCAGGTAGGTGTTAAAAACGTGTTCATTTGATTGGGCTCATGATGGTGTTGGCTGACTGCATGCAATTTTTTTATATTATTGACAACTTTGTTTTTAAAATGTTACTCTTTATTTTTATATTGAAATGGTGCTTTGTACAAAAAACTACTTAAAACATTTGAAGTTGTACTTAGTAGAGATGCTTTTGGAGATTACATGAGCTACATAGATGGCTTTCTGAACTACTGCAGAGACATGATGGACAAATTATAAATAATTAGCCACTATTCACTCAGCTTACACTCTCCTCTGTCTTGTCTATTCCTCCTCTCACCCCTTCCTGATATCAAGTTCAACCAAGTACCTCTGCCAGTTTTCAAAATGAAAAACTATATTCCCATGGGTCCTGACAATGACATGAATGTCTTCTGAGATGTGTAAAGCCATCTAGCAAAACTCCTCATCAACTCTTTAGCCTGACTTTCTACACTGGTTATGTCTCATGTTGTGGAGAATGACTGTTGTGCTGTTGTGGTACCTTGCATAAAGGTGGCCCTCCTCCTGACCCTAAGAATTATAGGCCCCTGACCCTAGGAATTATAGCCCTATTCGTATCTTTAGTATTATTTGTAAGGTTATGGAACACATTATAGCTGAACTAATAAACACTGATACAGGTGATCTTATATCCCTGTTAACACAACAGTGTTATAAAAGGAAGATCATGTCTACTCAGTTTGGCTGAGTTCTTTGAATGGGACACTGAAGCCATGGATAAGGGCCACAAGGTTCACACTGCATATCTGGACCTTGCCAAGGCCTTTGCACTATCCCTTAGGCTGAGATTATTGACAAACTCTCTCAAGGGAACATTGACCCATTCATAGTTCACTGGATAGGTAATTAGCTGTCTTTGAGAATCTCTACTGTTCGGATCAGAAATATTTGCCATAAACAGAAAAATAACCCAAATGGTGTCACTGTCTCCTTCTCTTTGTTATATGTTTCCCTGATTTCAAGGGACTAGTTTGCTGATGACTGCAAACTAGAGTGATTAACAAATACAATTCTGATATTCAAATTCTCCAGAAAGGGCAGGACCAAAACATGCTTGGTGTAATAATCACAAGCTTACATCAATGCCAAAAAACAGGTTCCTTTGGTAACTCTAGCATCACTACCGCTTACCATATAGATAATATTCCATTTTAAATTCTATACAGTCATCAGGGACTTAGGTATTATGCTGATAGCAAACTCTCTTTTGACCATCTTGTTTCTGTGATTGTTAGAAAATCCTTAAAACTTGCACTGCCTATCTTTTGTGACAAATCAAGGGACAAAACAGTTATAGTCCTAATGTATTCATCCATTATTAAGCCTGTCACTGAATATAATGCACCCACTGGCATGTACTTTGCCAAGCATTTAAACCAGCTTGAGAGACCTCAACATTTGCTAACCAAAAACTCTGATAGGCTAAAATCTCAGTCCCTCTGGGATATTTGTAGTGTTGTTTTGTGTATGTTTGTGAATGTTTGTGTGCCTAAATGTGAAGTTGGGAAAGAGGCAGTGTTAGGGTTAGGGTTAGCACACGTTACTAAAGAGGGCAGGGGGCTCCATTCCCCTCCCACCAACTTAGTAGTGGGTGCTAACCCTAACCCTAATGCTGCCCTTTCCCCAACCCTAACCCTACACCTTAACATCATTAAAACCTTCCTGTAACACTGCTACTACACAAGACATACTTAGACACAGAAACATTCACAAACACACACAGACAACACTACATCTATCCTCTAACCAAACCCATACCCTAAAACACACAAACTCGCACACAGACATACTATACCCATCCTTCACTCATCCCCGACCATAGCCCTAATTCACACACACACACACACACACACACACACACACACACACACACACACACACACACACACACGCATGCGCGCACACACACACACACACACACACACACACACACACACACACACACACACACACACACACACTCATGCTCTCACCCCCCCAACCCCACTTACCTGGATCAACATTCAATACCATCGACATATCCATCATTTGGCCATCCATACCATCAACATATCCACCATTCGGCCATCTGCACCATCAATATTAAATCACATCCGTGCAGACAAAAATACATTCAGTAAACACAGGAGAGCCATATATATATATATATATATATATATATATATATATATATATATATATATATATTGGGAGTGTCTACCCAAAAGTGATGTACTCAGTATAGTTGCATGGTTCTATTAGCTAGTATGTATGATCAATTAACCTGATTTGGGGTGCATATAATAAGGGATTATAACACTCCACATTGAGAAATGTTGATCTCTTATGCAGGGGATTGTTTTCCTGGAGAATGGATTCTGGGTAGTATGCATTAAAGATGGAAATTCTGTAGAGTATTCATGGGCAGACCTCAGAGACACAAGGTACAGGGTTTAAGTTTCACCTTTGAGGGAAACTAGCTAGGCTTAAAATGGCAGAAAAGGGCAGCTAGCCTAGTACTTATCTATGAATCTATAAACCTAAAAACTGCCTGTACAAGTAATTCTGTTTCTGCCCATTTACCTCACCTAGACAGAAAACATTTCTGTCTGACTAACAGCATTAATTGGACTGTCCTGTGCTGTGAGCCTCAGTAGGTGTAGGAAACGAACATCTTGTCTACCTAAAAATATCTAAGTTAAAGTGACTGCAATGGAACATAACTTTTGCCCTAATACTAGTAGCTCTATTACACCTATGGAAATATCAGCTAATGAAAAAACTTATTGCTCAAGACATCATACCTAAGGAATGTGGTGAATTGTCTGCAGAAGTAACAGAGTCAGCTTTTTTCTAATGTGCTATTGCCAAATTAATTAAACACAATGTCTTCACTGATGGCATGGAACTGCAGGGTTTACTAGATTAAGGCAGTATAGTCATGCTTATAAAATTACAGTATATTTGTAAAAGGAATATTTTTTACAAAAAAACATTAGACATAGTCAGTATAGATGGAGATAGGAAGCAGTATCCCATCAGAAAAGTATGAATACAAAGTCTGTTTGGGAAAACAGGTTTATGTTGTTGCTATAGTTACCACTATAGCACTTGACACAATAGCAGGTGAATATTTTCCATACTTTAAGGAAAGGAGATCATGGGAAGAAGGTACTCCCTTGGATATGCCATGTTATCAGTGTGGAGAGAGGAAATAAATTACTAAGCCTACAGATATACCACTGCCAAACATGGAAAGGGGGGCAATCTCCAGATACACTTGTTAAGTACCATATGATTTCAATAAAGATCAAGGGATAGTGTTATTAAGCCTCAAAGATACTTACATTAGGCTAAAGTAACAGATGCAAGAAAAACCTCCACAGTTCCAAAAAATAATTTAGAGGGCTACATCAGCACACACTTATAATGCTACAAAAAGATATCAGGTTACAAAATAAGGAATCTATAACAGAGAGTATTGAGCCCTGTCATAATCACTGAACTTAGAATGATAAGAAAAAGAGAGGCCACAAACCATAATTAAACGAAGAATAGTTAGAAGTATGTCCTATAGCAGTGTAGCCAGTTGAAGCATTACCAGCTAAAGGAAAGACGTTTCAGGCTGTAATGTTTTACCCTGAATATATTACAATGCAAAGACTACAGGTGACTAAAGGCACTGAAAAGATGGAATCAAAACAAAAACTTCAATAGTGTAGGTAAAAGGGGAAACCGCACCTGGCAGAGTTCTAAATTAAGTTCTATGATTGTAAGACAGAAAACTCAAATAAAGGAATACTCTAAGCAAGTGTTATCTCTAAGTAAGAAAAAAGTAAAACTGAGGACAAATTTTGTACTGAGATACCATGAAACAGAAGGAGACCAACCAAAAAGAAAAAGGGAAAGGTAATGTCTGCCAGCAGACAAAATAGTTTTGAATGGAGTTCAAATAATATTTCTCTTGCATTAAAGTATAGGAACCCTAATGAGAAAAAAACGATGGTTCAGCACATCAGGTTTATATAAAAAATGAGTAACAAAAAATAAATGATGTGGAGATAGCATCCAACACTAAATACTGGTATCAGCTGTCTCTCTTAGGAGAAGAGTTAGAGACCAGGACGCCAGTGCCTTTATTAGTAGGAAAGGCAGCAACACCTGTTTCATTTCAGAATGACTGGGAGAAAACTATAGAGTTAGCCAGCCTTCAGGTAACAGAAAAAACTTTAAAAAAGCACACTATGGCACGTTAAGAAGAGAAAGGGAAAATATAGCTACAGTCATCTAAGAAAAAGAAAGCCCTACAGAATATTCCTACTTCCGACCTATACTTCAAATTAAAAAAAAATATATATATTTATTTGTACAGAGTAAATGAAGACAGGGAAGTCTAAAAGCCAAAAAGCCCACAAAAACTAGTAATACGAGCACTAGGAAGAAGCGGATGGGTAAATCAAGAATCAGACACTAAATTCTTCCTAGTACTTGTAGTAAAGATATAGAAGAACTATAATGTTGACTACTTGTGTCCAAACCTCTTTAACCTAGTTATGAAGTTAGCATATAGCAATGTATAAGGGCACCTAGAAATGGACAAGACTAAACCAAGGATTGTAGTTCAGGAATAAAAATGGAAATTAAGAACTTCTGTGCTAGTTGCCCTGAATGACTGAAGACAGGCCCTCACCCAAGCTATAAAAACATTGATTACTATGCCTATCATTAATATACCTTTGAATGAATGAATGAATAGCCATGTATATTGTTTGCCCTTTAATAAAAGCCAGAATGAGTTTGAATATATTTGGTTATTCTGTACTATGCCACCAGGTTTCCTGAGGCAATTCCAATATCACTAAGGAGCTATCATTATTTTCCAGAGAAGAAATATCTAACTAAATGTATTCTGACCAAGGAACTCAATTTATATTAAAAATAATGCACTGTATGTGACAATACTTTATAATGAAGTAGTTAAAAACCTCAATGAGCCATCACTATATGGCTGAATGGACTGGTGGACCATTTTAAATGAGCACGGAAATCCTTGCTGAGAAAAGTAATTGAGGAAGATTGTAAAACTGAGACCATTTAATACTATACATTCTGTTTGCGATTACAGAAGTATCCAGGACTGTAGCCAGAAATTCATATTTGGTATTCATAGCTCATTTTGCTGCCCCCTACACCTACCTATCAATTTAACAAAAAAAATACCCAGCCCTGAAAATGTTGCCCCTATACACTTCAGAAAAGGGTACACTATTTTCAGATGTTGACACTTCTTCTTCTTTCGACTTTTCCCGATTAGGGGTCGCCACAGCGGATCACCTGTCTGCTCATGATTAGCAGTGGAGTTTTACAGTGTCAAGTTGCCAGCCCGGCGCCCAACCTTCCACAGAAGGCACACACACGCATGCCTAGGGGTCCAATTTAGAGTGTCCAATCCACCTACAGCATGTCTTTGGGATGTGGGAGGAAACCGGAGCACCCGGCGGAAAGCAACGCGACCACAGGGAGGACATGCAGAGTTCACACTGAAGGCACCCCAGCCAAGGATCAAACCGGAGAATATCTTGCTGTGAGGTGGCAATGCTAACCACTGCACCACCGCGGCCTCCCCAGATGTTGACACTTATAAGTATAAAAAGACTATTTTAAGAAGTGCGCTACTATCATGTAAGCATGTATTGGGTGGTTCTGTGCAACAGATACTAGTTTAGACAGTTCTAAATATCCTCTGCTTTTACACCTATAAAGTTTCCAGAAAGATGTTCTGGAAAAAAAAAATAATCATTTGAGTACACTGAGTATGCTTAGCTATATCCTTGGAAGAACCTCAAGCTTTGGCAGGGTTCAGTCTTTTTGAATTGTTATACTCGGGCACCCTTATGGATTGCTACATAATAGCAGAAAACATTGAGACAAAAATAAAACCCAAATTAAAACTGTCATAAAACACTAATTATTCCAATTTACAAGATAGGCTAAAAAGTAATAATATCAAGGGAAGACATAGAATGACCCTAGGCCATACAACAAGGAATTGATATATATATATATATATATATATATATATATATATATATATATATATATATATATCTATAAAATCTGTTCTTCAGTATACCAAAGTATACAATGTCAACAAAAAACATTGACATAGCTATGGAACTTGCAGACCAAAACAGTGTTTTTTGCAGGCAGGCAAGCCCCTCTACACTTCCACACCCCCTGCTACTTAAATATACCAGTTCTGACACTGCACAATACCTGGAAAAGGACGTATTCTCCAACCCCAGAATTGTGTCAGTCATGCACCGGTGTTAATCAGCTTTCCTGTCAAATAATCAACTAAATGAAACCAGCAGGAAAGATGTCAATGAAAGCAACATTCAACCAATTAGACCCATATATATATATATATATATATATATATATATATATATATATATATATATATGGATCTATCTTGTTAGGGTTAGGGGCGTGGAGCTAGGTAAGTGTCGACTGTGATAGTTTGTGGGTTAATATATATATATATGTGTTGTTGTGTCTTTCGGCTTATCCCAGTTAGGGGTCGCCACAGCAGAACTCCAGTCTGCTAATGTTTGGTAGTGGATTTTTACATGCTGAGTTACCAGCCCTGACGCACAACCTTCAACAAAGGCACGCTCATTCACGCATGCCTCCACACAGAAGATGCTCTAGCTGAGAATCGAACAGAAGAACGTCTTACTGTGAGGCGACAATGCTACCGCAGCACCACTACCGCGGATCTCACCACTACCGTGGATATATATATATATATACATACATACACACACACACACACACACACACACACACGTGTGTGCGTGTATTATATGGGTCTATCTTAGTAGATCAACACACCACAATGTTGACAGCAAGAAAGTCGACTGAAAAAGGTCTACATTGGAAACGCTAACAATAAACTGCATGTGTGTAAGTAAAATCCTGGCCACAGGCAACCAACAAAAAATAAAGCATCATTATTTTTTGCTGGTTGAGCGACCCTGTCTGCTTCCTACATCTGTGGGGCTGTGCCCCCCTCACATTCTGTTAATTATAAAACTAACTCTGAGACCGCACAATGCCTGAGGAAAGAGAATATACCCTCACCTGGGGATTATCGATACAGCACAGTTTTTTACCTATTTTGTGTATTGACCTTTTGCGGTTGACTTTCTTGCTGTTGAGATTGTGATATGTCGACTTAGTAAGGTTTTATAATCTAACCATCTATACACACACACACACACACACACACACACACACACACACACACACACACACACACACACACACACACTATGAACATGCTTGATGCTGGGCCTTATCGATTTATGAAATGTTTTAATACAGCATTACAGTCCTAAAACAGGCATGTGTCAATGCTACATCAGCTGTGACAATCCACAATAAAAAAGTTACATGATCTATTCTACATAATAACTGCCATTGTCAAAATAATGCTCATAAACAGAGAACAATGCAATATCACAAGCATAAATTATCAAGTATGTTACTTTCAAGTCATTCCTTAAACAATGACCCACATATAGGTTTTCCGTAAAGAACTTTCTAAGGACATGGCTGCAGTAAAGTTTCATTTCTGCAAGAACAGTTATATATTCAGTAAATTTATGTGAATTTTGTAGATTTAGTGTTTTAAAGTTACTCCTCCAAAATATATATGCAGTTTTCTACATATACATGAGAATATTACGGTGCTGCGGTAGCGTTGTCGCCTCACAGTAAGACGTTCTGTTCGATTCTCAGCTAGAGCATCTTCTGTGTGGAGACATGCGTGAATGGGCATACCTTCGTTGAAGGTTGTGCATCAGGGCCGGCAACTCGGCACATAAAAATCTTCTACCAATCATTAGCAGACTGGAGTTCCGCTGTGGCGACCCCTAACCGGAAAAGCTGAAAGACACAACAACAACATGAGAATATCAGTCATATAATCTCAATAGCAATCATATTTAACCTTTGCACCTCCTACATGGGCCCTTGATCTTCACTGCAGTGTATAATCAGCCTGAAAGTATTCCTACTGCCAACAATTCCAGGGACATACTTTATAAATACTGGTAAGGCTTCTTTCTTGTCAGGCACTGTATATATGTTGTTATATTTTAAACATATTGAATTAGGGTATTTTATCTGAAATATTATATTATTACTAAATAAGGCTTCTCAAATATAGCAGCCATGGAGGTGCAGCCTCACAGCAACAGGTTCCCTGGTTCGATCCTCAGATGGGATGCCTTCTGTGTGGAGTCTGCATGTCCTCCCTGTGGTCGTGTGAGTTTCTTCCAGGTGCTCCAGTTTCCTCCCAGCCTCCAAAGACATGCTGTAGGTGGATTGGAAACTCTAAATTGGCCCTAGGTGTGAGTGTGTGTGCCTTCTGTGGAAGGTTGGGTGCTGGGCTGGCAACTCGACACTGTAAAACTCCATTGCCAATCATGAGTGGACAGGTGATCTGCTGTGGCGACCCCTGCTGGAAGAAGAAGTTTTCTCAAATATAATGAAAGGAGGGGTGGCCTTCCTTTTATGATACCTTTGTTTAAAGTTCAATCGACACTGTACTTTATAAAATCCCTGGTGTATATGTGTGTATATATATATATATATATATATATATGGGATCATATGGAGGTATTGGAGAATTTAAAGAGGAAATTCTGCTTCTTCTCATGAGTAAGAACTCATGAATGAGGGAATCTTACCTTACTGAATGAGTCAAAAGGGCATCTACTAGATAAAGCATGATGGTCAGAGGAAGACTGGAGAAAACATGTAGATGTAGGAAATGTGTGTAGAACCTGCATAAATGGCATTATCCTCAGGAAATGAAATGGAGACCAAGCACTGTGTGATAGCAACAATTTTATTTCCAGCAATGCTTTCAATGTTGTGTACTTCTATATATTTGGTAAGCTCATTTAACTGTATATTTACAATTTCACTCACTTTGTGCATATCCAGTGCTTTATGTAAAGTCATTTCCTTTTCTCTCACCTTTATGACTACTATTTATTTATTTTAATACCGCAGAAAATTCTATAGCTGATTAATAAATCTTGCAACTCATCAAATTCTTAGAATTATTCTCTGTTCTTTAACACAGAATAACCATGAGCTGTTTCTAGGGTCTTTCATTTCCTTGAAAAAATAAATGTCTGACAAATATGAAATTCTTTTTGGCTCACAAATTGCTTTAACATTCTTCTCTTATGACTTGCAGCTTGCCTCTGTCCTTCTCAGAAAAGTTAAATTTATTAGCATACCTTTATGGCTTCCTCCCCTGTGGCATGTAGGACCACTGCATGCTGTACCTATTTTGTCTTTTGTACATGCCCACTAGTGAGATACAGCTTTTTTTAATTAATTAAGTTGTTGTTTGCTTATTTATTTATTGTTTTTTTTCTTAATCTCAAGTTTCCAGTTTGCAGATTGAGATGCACTGATGGTGGTAATAGATTCATCATTTAAATTAATCTCACACCTGGTCTTAATATGAAAAAGAGAAAATGTTGATGGGTCAACAGTTTTGTGAATACATCATGAGAAGAAGAAAAAAATGAGATTTTAATGGTAAAATATTATTGGACAAATCTGAATGTTGAACAACTTGTGATTACTCATTGAACTGTTACTGCTTGTAGATATGACATTGTTGTAACATCGTCCGGTGTAAAACATTCCCTTCTGATTCCATTTGCACATCCAGCAAAACAGATGTATTCCTGGTATCATGGACTTCTCTATTGTTCTAAAGCCATGTCTGGGATTTAGACATTTTTTTTCCATCACTAGAGCCTATTTTGTTTGTTTGAGCTATTATGCTCTCAGTGGATATGAATCAGAGACACATTGAGTATGTCTGTGGAAAGCTGAGAAATCCTGCAGCCCACATAATATGTAAATGATGGTATAATGAAATGATGGTATAACGAAATGATGGTATAATGAAATGATGGTATAATGAAATGATGGTATAACGAAATGATGGTATAATGAAATGATGGTATAATGAAATGATGACATAATGAAATGATGGTATAATGAAATGATGACATAATGAAATGATGGTATAATGAAATGATGGTATAATGAAATGATGGTATAACGAAATGATGGTATAATGAAATGATGGTATAACGAAATGATGGTATAATGAAATGATGGTATAATGAAATGATGGAATAATGAAATGATGGTAGAACGAAATGATGGTATAATGAAATGATGGTATAATGAAATGATGGTATAACGAAATGATGGTATAATGAAATGATGGAATAATGAAATGGAAATGAACAACAGTATTAAATGAGAGCAATGGCTGATGGAAATGAGAGCACACAATAATTCAGAGACAGTTACATTCTGTCCATAGAGATGCTAGCTCCAGGGCTGTTGGCTGCAGCAAAATCCTGGAGTTACAGGAGACAGACCATGAAAACATGTACAGGGTAGCAGACACATTAGTCAATAAATATATATGCAAGAGGCATTGCTACTGCTGGTAGTCGTGGTGTTGCATGTCATGACCCTCTGCAGTGCCATAACATTTATCCATACCTAACATACCATGCATCCCACAACACAAAAATAGTTGTTCACTGTCATGTGGATAGAGGCATAATGCAAGAGCTGGTGGGATGTGGCCCATGGAGTGCATGGAGTTCTAATCAATGTGGACACAAAGTTGTGTGCCTTTGAGAATATTAGCTGCAAGGACTTTTCAATGAACAATGCTTGTCATAAGTATACTCTACATGTTCAATGATTCCATACTGCACCACACTGGGAACTGTATGTGGTTTCCATGTACAGTAGAAGAGAGAGGGGACACCACATAGGCATTTTGTGACATAAACCATTTTCCTGAGGTACTGTGGTTCACTTACATTGTAGTAAAGACCCCAACTTGGGAGCAGGGACAATGGCATATCAAACATCGAATACCAGGTTATTTGTAATGTACACAGTATGCTATACAATGTGTCTGCAGCACCTAGGATGTGCCCATGACTCCCACATCTGGCACACATGTGACCTGCACCCAGAGCTGGATCCAACACTAGGTGACCTGGAGCCTGCTGACTTGAAGGGAGCTCACTGGTTGGGAGGTGGTACCAAAACTTGCATTTCATGCAGTAACATTTCTTCAAGTATGCACACAGAGTCCATCCTTAGTAGCATCTGTGCATGCATCATACTAAAGAAGACTGCACATTTAAGCAGAGCATGGGTTTGGATTTTTATGGGGAATTTGTGTTTGTGTGTGTAATGCCCTTACGAGGGATGACATGGCTAACTTATTTAGGCTCAAACTCTGTACTTTGATTATAGCAGACCGCAGCCTGAATTCTGCACACCAACTACCAAACTGTCATCAGCAGGTACATTTTCAAGGACAGTTGAGTTCCAGTGCATTTTCAAGGACTGCTGAGTTTCAGTGCATTTTCAAAGAATATTGAGTTCCTGCACAGTTTCATAGAATGTTGAATTTCTGTGCATTCTCAAAGAATGAGTTAATGTGCATTTTCAAAGAATGTTGAATTTATATGCATTTTCAAGGAATTTTGAGTTTCAAGAGAAGAGACGTTTACTGTTGCTCATGCTAAGTCTTGTTTACAATATGTAATTGTTTTGTTAAGCAAATGACCATTATCATTGTTTGTGCTATGAAATTTTAAAGCAGTGTTAGTAGTGCAAGAGGTAGCATACTTGCTTCTGGCGGAGATGACTGTGGATTCTACTCCCACACCATGTAGATGGAGTGCTAATACTGCAGTGCACTTTAAGGGGGGCATGGGTTTGCTGCACTCCTTGAGTGTGTTCTTTGGATGAGATGTCTAGTAACTATGAACCTGTTGCCAGTTTGACAGCCATTTCCTAGTGTAATATTACCAGCTTACCATTTTTTTAAATGGAACATGGGCAATTCATTCTTCAAGGGTGGCAGGAACTGAATTTGTGCATGAAACACTGAAGTATAAAGTTGTTTGGCAGCAGCAACCCCTTTGTTTTATATATATATATATAGAGCTCTTTCATGTGGAATTATTCAGATAACTTAAACTTTTGCAGAGATTATATATATTGACTGATATTGGTGGATTATAATGACAGAAGTCTGAGTGGCCTTT
This sequence comes from Protopterus annectens, assembly GCF_019279795.1. Classification (NCBI taxonomy): domain Eukaryota; kingdom Metazoa; phylum Chordata; order Ceratodontiformes; family Protopteridae; genus Protopterus; species Protopterus annectens. The sequence continues at coordinate 1,302,861,293 of NC_056739.1, forward strand.
TGTGGTTAAAGTGTTCTGTAATTGGTAGGTTTTGTCATTATTGGTTCATACATTTTGCTTCATTGGTTGCTGGAAAAATGTTAAAACCTACAAGTCAAAAACACATTCTAACAAGTGGTGCTGTATTATACAACAATGTAATTTAATACAGTCAGGATGGTGTTTCAAAGAACACATACATGGTCCAAAAATATGTGCAAGGGGCCTATGGTTTGAAAACAACACAAAGTTAAACTTAATCTGCCACTGATGAGATGTATTTTCTTTGAATGTTGGTTTCACTGCTGTTTTCATGAATGTGTATTTTGAGGGCAGAGAAGCTTATTGTTAATGCCAAGTCAGTTTTCATTGTAAGACTGTATTGTTTTGTTTAGAAAACGGCTATTGGTGTTTGTGCTATAACATTTGAAATAAAAATTATAAATATCTTTAATCATTGTAGAAGTAAAGAAGAAAATAGTATGTACCCTGACAGGTGTGAACAGTGTTTATGATAACTGGGAAGAAATAGCCAAGTAGTGGGACACTGGAATAAGGACTGTGGGGGGAGGCGGGGCTGCTGGAGGGGCCGGCTTGGGGGGGGGGCTGATCCATTACCCTGCCTACGGCACTATTTGTTTGTGATCCAGCTCTGCCTACACCAGTAGTTTATGTGGGGTAATTTTCCACAGGGTCATGTCACATATGTAGTGGAAGCATGGCTAATAGCACCAATTAAGAAGCACAGACCACAGCAGACAATGCCAGTGATAGTGCCCTATCACAGACCCAGGTCATTGTTGAATGTGTGTTTGGCATGCTAGAAGCCCAGTTCAGTGGTTACATTATGTCTGGTGATGTAGTGCAGTATAACCCTGTACATGCAGTAAAAACTTTTCAGCATCTACAGTGCTATACAACATATTGATATGCTAGCAGTTACACCATGGCAAAGACATTCACAAAGACGATGTCCCTGAGTCAGTGACAGTGGAGTTGCCTGATGAGGATCCTGTGGTGGAACCAGCTGTAGGGGATTAGTAAGTCAGACAGATGTGGGTGCAGTATGCTGTGGCACTGGCTATTAGTCAGCATCTGTTTCACAACTATGTGCCAGAATGTACTGTACATATAACATAAAAATGGTGCATGCAAACCTACACCCACACTATGCTATACTATCCATAGACTAGCCACACTGTGCATCAGACATTGAATACCCGTGTAACAGAGAACTGAGGCCAGGGTAAATTTATCATCATATGTACCATTGGGGAGGGCCACAGGGTCAAGTGACAATAATGGGTAGTGTGTGTTTGGGGGGTGAGCTGAGCAGTCTGGCCATTGAGTGGTGGTGTCTCCAACAATGTGTGATTGTGTAGTTGTGGAAACTGCAGATATATATATATATGTGTGTGTGTGTGTGTGTGTGTGTGTGTGTGTGTGTGTGTGTGTGTGTGTGTGTGTGTGTGTGTGTGTGTGTGTGCATATGTATGTGTGTGTGTGTGTGTGTGTGTGTGTGTGTGTGTGTGTGTGTGTGTGTGTGTGTGTGTGTGTATGTGTGTGTGTGTGCATGCATGTGCTGGCAGACAGCTTCAGTACATGATGCAACACTCTGTTGAGGTCTAGTGGATAGGTCCAGGGCACTCAAAGGATATGTATGAGCTAGATGTTCATGTCCCTCTCCCTAGAGCATGGAGCTAGCCATCTCAGTAGGGGTGGTAGTAATCATGGTGTGTTTGGCCATTGACACTGCAGCTCCAGGGTCATCATCCCACTTAATCAAGCTGGATTCAAGCAAAGGGGACTAAATTGGCATCTTCTTGTCCATGGGTGTCATCTTGGGTCTGTAGTGTGGATTGTGTTGACACAGTAGCTGTGTCCATGCAACGGTTTGGAGACATGGCCATCACATTGTCCAGATTTAACACTGACATCATGACCCAAACTGTACTGGGTATTGGCTGCCATCATCAACAGAGCCAGACAGCTTGCTGACATTTAGCAAGCTTACATCAGCTGTAGAGTAGCTAATAACACAGCACCTGTGAAAACACCAAGAAATTACCCAAAATTAAGTACGAACCCTTTGTCAGCACTGGCAGCCTCATAAAACTTATCTGATATAATAGAGTGGTAAAGAAAATGAATATTTAACATACCTTGGACAGGTGTCCTTTGACCCATTACTGACAATTTTCCTGTAAAACAAAGCTTTTTTGTTCTGTCACCTTCCATTGCACCAGTACTGCATAGAGTAACCTAAGCCCACAGTAAAATCTTTTTGGGGGTACTATTAACAAATATGTTCAGTGCCATGTGAAACTTGATGCCGATATTTATGACTCCTCCATTGATTTCAAAACTGTCATAAATGTCAAGAACTCCTCCATCTCTGTCACAATTGGTTGTTTTGGTGGATATTTTTCCATGGCTGTCTGCTGCTATACTAGATGGGGTGCCCTAGTGTGTGTGCTGCAGTGATCATATTAAGTGCCTTTCTTCAGGCTTGATCTTAATTCTGATTTTGGCCACCAACAGCATTGATGTCATCCATAATGTCCTGCAAGATACCTACATGGAAGGCCTGGTCAGATATGTCATAACAAAAAAATTGATGACTGTGCTGAAGGAGGACCGTTAGTGGTACATAATTTTGTGCATGTGAGAATTCACTTTTTTGACATTTCTCAACTTTAGGCATAACAACCTACAAATGAACACATGCATAGCTTGCAAGTAAAATGACTAATAGCTGCAGTAAACCCTTCATCCCCAACCACTTAGCACCAATTCAGATGCTTCCCCAACATTTGCAGTACACGGTGGGTTGGGAAAATAAGGTTGGGAAAATCGATAAGGGTGTATAGACATAACAGAGATACATTACCATTCTGGATAACTATTAAATACGATTACACTCTATGCACACCTTTACACTGTGTTAACTGGGCCCCACTTCCCACAAGAAAGCAAACTATTTCTTCACCTGCTATATTGGGACCACCAGAAGTGCCAGAATGGGGACTATTACGAGGATCCTCAGTATAAAGTGGACACATGACAAAGTCTTGACAGGGTAGCTACTGATGCTACTGGCATAACCCCCTCTGGTAAGCAATGTTGGCACTATTTCTATGACATGAAGAGGTGCCATCCTGACCTTTTGCACACATGGGAAGAAGAGGTTAGACAGACAGCTCATGAGATGTATTGCAAGCATGCAGGGATGATCACTGTCCTGTTATTTCCTAATATGTAAGTGAGCTCTTACTGTACAGTTAACTGATGAGCAGTGCTTTTGTTGCTCTTGTTTCTCATCTCAGGAGAAAATGGCAGAGAATGGCATCCTCTACCAGAGGAGAAATGAGTAGCTCTCCTGCCAGTATGTAAGTATGATTTCATGTCTTTCTCTGCAGTGTTTTATTGTAGTACTGCATAGTTTATATAAGAATCAGTCAAGCAGCTGTATCACAATTATTTGCCCATTAGATGAATCCTCATACATATATACTGCTTTGCACACCTACATGCAAACCCCATATGTTTATGGTGTGTGTACACAATGCTTATTTGGATGTAGATGAACATCTCTGTCTTCCACAACTACATACTCAGTGCCTTCTGATAATTGACACTCAGGGAGGTTGCTACATTCCTGAGCTCTGCAGATTGATCCAGTCTGGGTATATGTGGTACATTAAGGGGTTGTTGGGTTGGTAGTATAGAGAGGAGGTTTGGGAGGTCCACGGGATTTAGGGTACGTATCCACCAGGGGAGTGAAAGTAAGAATCCATTAAGTGGGCATGGGAGATGGCCATGTTGAATAAAATCATGGGGGGAGTTGTATGGTGGTTTGGGAGATGGGTACCTTAATGGCATAGTGCCCATGCATCACTCCATCATATACCCCTGTTGTCCATACATTCACTTGACATATTCCTGATTTTTTTTTGCTACAGACATAAGTGCTCTTGTGTATAGAAAATTATCTTATGTTGTTTTCAAAGCACTTACTGATAGCTGTACAGACATGCCATGTGTTTAAACATGTCCTTTTTAGCATGTATGCAGGGTCAGTACCCAAGGTAACCCCATGACATATTGCATTCAACATCCTCATACCACCACTGTAGTCTCCGAGCTAAACCACCCAATCCTGGCATCCTGGCCATGAGAACAGTGAGATTTCACACCTGCCCACACATTCTGCAATAGAAATTTTTGAATTTATGCACCTAAGCAGAGCTATCTATGGTGGGCAAATAGCATATGTAACACCTGTGTAGTATGATATTAGGTAGCAGAGTAGTCATCTAAAAGAGCACTAATACTTATTTAATTTTATTTTTGTCTCTTTCCCTATCTATTTCTCTCTCTTTGCCACTATTATTTTATTTTATATTTTACTTGATGGTTGTTGTTTTATTGCTATCCATCTACATTACTATTTTCTGTTCTATCTGCCATGGCTGTGCCAGTAATGTGGCACATTTCCCCACCCTGACATCAGCCTTTGCTTTCTCCAGCCAGCACTAAATCTGGCTACAGATTTTCCTCACAAGTGGGTGAAGCAAGGAGGAGTGGCCTGGTGCTGTAACTATCTTGTGGCATTCAACCATCAGGGATTGTTCTCTTTGGTGGCATTGTCATATGGTCACAATCCATCACCAGACAAGACTTGGCAGAAGTGGTGGAGGAGTTGGAAGACTGATGGGTTAATGCCCACCATAGCTGCATAGAGAGGATCTTCATTTATCTTACAGAATCTCCTAGATCTGTCATCACAACTACTTTAGAATGGGCTCAGCAGGGAGGATAGGCATAGTGGTGACTGACAATTCCTTTGTGTTTAATTTAGGCAATGTGGAAAAAGGAGCAGGATGGCCTTCCTATCCACCATCCTGGTGTTCCCCTCCCCTGTATGTCACCTTCCTCCCTATTGTTATCCAATTCATCCCATCATCAATTGTCCTTCCTCTGCTTGTATGTCAATAATCCATTATCGCCCCCTCCCTCCCTTTGTATCAGTACGTCCACTGTTGGTATTTGTCATGTTTATTTGTGTGCCCCCAATCCCATATCTCTACCCTTTTTACATCTCCTCTTTGCATTACATCTTACCCCATCTACCCTTCATAAAAAAAGGAAATGGGTACTTGTCCCTCAAAAAAGTATATCTCTCCTCTCCCTCCCTACTCCCCATCTCCCCATTTACTATATCCTATGCACCCATTTCCTCCACATGTAAAATGATAAAGTCATATATAAACATGGCAATGAGCCACTTACTGAGGCTTCTATTCATTATTTTAGAGTCACAATTTAGCACATGTGCATGCAGTTAGGTTTGTACATACTAATTTCTTGCTATGTGTTCATGACATTCCTCAAAGCAGTTGTGGAAATCACTGTCACACTACTGATGCTGTCATTTCTGACAGCAGGTTTCTTGAGCTGTGAGATTCTTGCTAGGTGATAATTACATTTGGGGTGCATTGTGTACAGTAGTATCTCTGCAGTTGCTTTTGAGTGATCACAAAAGGCATATGTCTGAATCTCAGTACATGAGCTGAAATAATAAAAATAGCAAGGTGAGGAGGCATGAGTCAGGGCTTATATTAACACTTTGTCATCTTTAGTGTATGTGCTTAGCTAAGGTAGACCATGTGAAACACATCCCACTTAGAAATAATGACCCTTTCTTAAAAACATATTCTTCATTCATCACACCAGAGGTTAGATCTTGCATTATGAATGACAGCATGAAGCCATGTCAGTTAATGTTTTATATATATATATATATATATATATATATATATATATATATATATATATATATACATATATATATGTGTGTGTGTGTGTGTGTGTGTGTGTGTGTGTGTGTGTGTGTGTGTGTGTGTGTGTATATATATATATATATATATATATATATATATATATATATATACACACACACACACACACATATATATATATATATATATATATATATATATATATATATACATACACACACACACACACACACACACACACACAAGCACCAGTTGTAATGATGTTCCTGTATGACTTAACCCCAAAACTAATGAAGCTGAAGCATTTTTATTCCTTGTCTAATGTAATGAACAACTTTTTTCCTTGTAATACTCTATTAAACTCAGCATTGTATTTTAACTCTAATTCATTTTGAGTTAATACAAAAATTTCTAACTTGCAAAAAAAAATTTCTGTAACTCACCTTTTTTCCAGACACCTCTCTTTCCTTTTACTTTTCTGTCACTCCTCAAAAACAGTGAATTACATTCACAACTCTTTCTTATATCTCCAACTGAAAACTCCTAAAATTACAAATCTCTTCACACGTTTTAAAATCTCTACCATATCTGATTTTATGCGCCCCCATTTAAGCATTCCATTATTACCCCACTCTTAAAGTCATCACCCTTTCTATCTCACACAATAATCGAATACCCTGTATAAAATTTTTTAAAGCATAATTTACTAGCAACATCTAAACCATGCCAATAAATATATTTTCTCTCACCAGTCCAAAAGGGATGTATACTAACCATAATACATTTTCTGCAATCTGTTTGGTAAATGATATGACATACACAAACACACACACACACCACATTTTCACAAAGATCAAACAGCCATGTTTCATGGATGGTTCACTAACATTGTTCAGGAATAATTTATCAGAGTATCCAATGTACTTTCTGGTGACAGACCTGCAAACATAGGCACCTTCAAAAATGGAGTGATAAGGGTCTCAGTTTTGGACCCAGTGCTATTTTCCATATTTATCAAAGACCCTTCATCTCTAATTGGCTAAGAACGAGTGTATATTGTACCAATGTATTTGTTAACTTTATATGGTAATGATACGATTCTTTGTAGATTTAGAATGACAACACAGTCCTTTCAAGCATAATTATAGTCTAACTTTAATAAAATTTAGTGTTCAGGAAAGGTTAACAGTCATTCCACTAACTCATCTAAAGCAATATACATGCTCTTGGATACTTCCTAACGGCTTAAAACATAATACTCTCTGAAGGACTAATTGAAGGCTTATTGCATCCTCTGTGTTCTTTGATACTTCTTATAAGCCAGAAACATAACAATCTCACTCTGAATGACTCAATGAAGTTTCTTTTGTCCTCAAACTGTTTAACATCTTTCCCTTCTTAATACATCTTGATATATGTTTCAGCACAGCTAACTTTAAGCAAGTCTACTCTACCCCATACTGCAAGATTTAGTCCTGTACAATGCCATGACTTCAAATAAGTCTCCCCGGTCCTAAAATTATTTGTGGGCAATGTAGGCCCAATTCTTTTAAACTTCCAAAGATGCTTAATTGTCATAAATTAGCAAGACTTCTATAAGCCCAGCAGTATATATAATTATCAGCCAGTGCATATAGAATGCTTAGTCAGAGATGACACAGTTTTACTACAGTCATCTCTGAGGATTAGTTCAGATGGACCTACTTAAGTTGGGCATCCTCTTCTTAAGCTGCTGAGAGTAAATAATCAATGCCATTTGTTACAGAAATAGATTTTACTCATAGGGCCTAAACAAAGAGAATCAAACATCCACTATGGTACAGTCTGTTAATGTGATGTGCCACTGAGAGAGAATGACAGTCCCTAATGAGAATCCAATAATTTCATTAACTGATTGAGAAGGACATTGAAACTCCTGTTAAAATAATAACAGAGAG
>NC_056739.1:1302874009-1302894009 GCF_019279795.1 Protopterus annectens
CTTATATGTGAATGAAAGAGATCTAGGCGGCCTATTATGAAATGTTCCCTGTCTGGACTGAACCAGTTTGGCCCTTTATACTTGAAATCTGTGTGGCACAAATCCATGATCTCTACTATTTGGGCCTCTCTACACATTGTTTTATTAACACATTTTCTCAACTTTTTTCAGACATTTGTAACTCACAACATTCTTTCACATAAACCTGTTTCTAATTATACACCAGACATCCAGAATACCAGGGAATATTTATTTAACCAACATAAGTGCTAGCTCTCTTTTAGATATGCCACTGAAATTATTACCCCCAAATGCTAAATTAACATACCTGGCCTGACTATTTCATCCTTTCAGTTCATAATTAGTTATAGTGGGAGTCAGCTTGCACCATGAAGTAATCTCAAATGCAGCTTCCACCTCCTGTTTTCCTCCCACATGAATTATAGTCTTTTTCGTCAACCTGTAAGAAAAAAATAACCAAGCAGCCGCACCGTCTTGAAGCTTGCAACAGAAAATAAACACATCAGTTAATTGAAATGCATCCTGACTACTAACCATACTGCTGTGTAACCTATCCCTTTCTCCAACACACTGCTATAAAAATAAGCTCTAACATTGTCTTGCCCCTTAAAAATGGATACGGGAGTACATGTCATTCAATTGACAACTCTTTTGGTGAGTGTTGATTGAGATTTACTCCAATGTTGTGCAACCCTGGAATATATATATATATATATATATATATATATATATATATATATATATATATATATATATATATATGTGTGTGTGTGTGTGTTAAGGGAATGTGGGGGATATCCTTCAACATGTGGCATGTAGGAGGGTTTATTCTCTTAAACAAAAAAAAAACTTACTTTTAAGTTTTGCCAAAAGTTGTTTTGGACTTCTTTTTTTATTAATTGACACAGATCCTATATGCAGCATATTGTCCCACCCAGATGGACAAATTATCTCCTTATCCCATCTTTCCAGAGTAACTTGCTGACTCTTACCCAGCTGAACATCCATGGATATCCCAAGCCAAGCTACCAGATGTTTCTCTGATGCAACCAAATCCTTCCTATATTAGTGGCTGTATAGTCCCTCTCCTAGGCTACAGAGGAGCTCCTTTATCATAAATGCCCCATGATACAGAAGGGTCACCAAGGAGTCCAGGGTAGATTATGAGACATAATCCTTAAAATGTTATGTAAGCTCCACAGGAGGGCATGCAACAATTGCAGACTCGATGGCTGACTTTTAATCCTTTTGTCAGACCTGAATTCTGGCACCCTTCTTTGATATTCTCCCTGCTGTCAACCAGTCCCATAATGCACAGAGGTGACCTGACATCATGGTATAGCGTGATGAAGTCTTGACTATAAGCTAGCTGACCTGGGTTTAGTTAGTGGCAGGGGTGCTAGAAGGGCTGGGGGGGTGGGATTGAGCAGTCCATTCCAGTTTGCTACCTGTTAGGCCTACCTGCCACACATCCTTATTTGCATGGGGAAGAGGAGATATGGACAGTGTAGTTATTTCCCAAACTCCTCATGTAATGTTTAGTATGAGGAGAGGAAAATTCATAGTTAAAATCCACAGCAATCTTAAGCAAAGATTAGGTCATAGTTTCATAGTTAAACCTTACTGATGTTTAGGCTAAATATTCAGACTGTTTTATGTTGTAACTGTACTTCTGCAGTCTTATATAGTCATCCAGTGCAGACTTAAATATATCAAAAGACACTGCATTCCTGAGCAGAAAAGGAAGTTTATTCAATAAGAGATCTTTGTACATCAGCAGTCTGTTTTGTCCCTTGGTGGTGGTACGATTAACAACTATATTTTCACCCTACTGCTCCAATATAGCATTTCCTAACACAGAATTCCAGATATAATTCTTATCTAGATAATTTGTCCTCTTTAGCTTTGGATCTATGTCATTTGCTTAAATTTTCATTTGACAACAAAGTGTAGAAGTCTATAGAAAGTATTTGATGGTACAATTTCTTATCACAGGAGTTATTAGGGATGTGATTCTAGTATAATATGTATGGATTGCAATGGTCACTGTCATGTTGTACCCCAGATCTGTAGATGTTTGTGTTTATGCTCCAGCACTGATTCACTGTGTACAGTGTTTTTGTTTTCTTTTGTCTGCAGTTGTATGCAGTTGTTCGGCCATGGAGTTAATGAATATATCAGTAAGGAAGGTTTTTTCAATCAAATGAGTTTTCAGTCAAATGGGATCAACCATTTGGGATTCAGTCAGATGACTTATAATAGCCACTCAGGAGTCTAAGACTTACCCCCTAGTGGTATATATTGACAGAAAACAACTTAAACTCTTGTTAAGTTACCACCCTCACATCCTACATGACTCTTGGGACTTTTTAGTGAAAATGACCCTGGATCTTGTTAAAGAACAAACTAATTTTCTCACAACTGATGTGATTGGCTTATTTTCGTGTATCCTTCATGACATCCGGTTAGAGTTTATTGAAGAGGCACTTGCAGAACATCAGTTATTTGATGCCAGTCAGACCATAGTTTTAGAGACTTGTTGGATTTTGTGTTGTGTAATAACTTTATATTCTTTGAAGGTGAATACTATAAGCAGGTGAGCGGTGGGGTGATGGGGGTAGCTTGCTCCCCAATTTTTGCCAACTTGGTCGTGTTAACCTGTGAGAAACATTATACATTCAAGATACTACAAACCATGGTCACTTTATGTCAGGTATTTGGATGTAATGTTGATGATGTGGACTGGTAACACTTTACAAGTGGAACCATTTTTCATTTACATTTTCAATACCACCATTTTTCTGAAATTTACATACAACTATAGTATTTACACAACACACTTTTTTGGATATACATTTGATGGTTGAGAACAGTGAAGATGTGTCAAGTATCTTTAAGAAGGACATATTTTCTAATTCTTACCTGTACTACAACAACTGCCATCCCAACTTTTGAAAGAAAAACTTGGCTAAAGGCCAGTTCATTAGGGCAGCCAAGATGACATCCAGGGATGAATTATTCCACTGGGAACTTAATACCATGACCAACATGTTTTTGGACAGGGGGTACTCACCATACTTGTTAGAGTCAGTAAGGAAAGAGGTTGTTGAAAACAGGGGTTTCAAACTCCAGCCCATTTTAGGCAAACTGGCATTAGTGAAAGGAATAGGTCAGGCCAACAAGTCCAACCCTGCAAATTTTCACCTTAGGATGGCCATAAAATATGATGGACTAAGTGACAAGGTGACAAATATTAATAATAATTGCTTAATTTTGAAAGCAGAGGATGATCTTTTTAGCCAATTGGGTGATAGGCCAACATTTGTATTTAAATTTCACAACAACATAAATTAAGTTTTAGAAATGGGTAAAGAAGTTTCAAGAGAGGGCACCACAAAATGTGGCTGATGCAGTTAATGTCAATACATTACTGACAACAAATAGTTTGTTTTAAGCAATGATAGTCAATCTGTTATTACTTTTGAGAGGGGAACTGCAACTCAACAGGTTTGGTGTACTTAGACTTTTGTGATAATTTTATATATATATATATATATATATATATATATATATATATATATATATATATATATATATATATATATAGTATTTATATATATATATATATATATATATATATATATATATATATATATATATACTATTCATGCATTCAAACATTTCCACATACACAGTTTTATGGAGATTCCTATGGTAGGGTTGTTTGTTAAAGGCTGCATTCTTTTTATGCATGTGTTTCATTTTAATGTGTCTACTTCTTTAAGCATTACAAAAGCTTGTTAATCTAATAATCTTCTACTCAATCAAGTGTACTATAAATGGATGGAACTTTATAGTTATATTACTCAGATGTTCTGAAGAAGTCGTAGTGTATGGACGAAAGTGCTTAACATTTTATTTGTAAAGAATAAATTGGTGTTTTTAACTTGACTCAGTATCGGATACATTACTTATTAACTGTTAAAGCCTTCGACAATGTGGACCTGTTCTTGGTTATTTTGTTTTTTGAAGTCACATAAAGGGTGTATCTAAAGTGTAAAGCATGCCAATGGCCAAATATATGGACATTGGCATGGAAAACACTTTTTTTTTAGCCGATTTTGGCTGTTTAAGTGTAGGGCAGCGGCACGCAAAGGGGATCGGGTAAAAAATAAAAAAAGTAACCTGAAATAAGCATTCTAACAAAAATCACTATTTTGCCATTATTCTCAATGGCAGGTGGAAGACAACATGGCCAGTGAATATTGGTTTCTAAGGGGGAGGCTCGGTGTGGGACCTGTAACTATGCATCAGCAGGCAATCCTATGCAAATGAGGGGAATGATACTGAATCCAAGATTTCCCCTCAATGCTAGTCAGCACCCAACATTGTAAGTGCAGGAATAGCTTGGTGCAAGCCTAGGAGTTAGCTGACATCATAGGGTAGTGTGTCAGGCATACTGTAAGTGGATTAGAGCCCTGTGGCTCAGGTTTGCCTTTAGCTTAGCAGAGCTAAGCAAGGGGTTGTGACTAAGGCTGCCTAGCACACTTTACATTGCCTAAGCGGGTTTTAAAGGGAAAAAAAAAGTAAACCAGGAAATAGCAGCTCTGTGCACAACTGAGCACTGTGTTTGTGCTGTGCACCCCTGGGCTTAAACAGGAAGGCAATGGGAAGGGAAAACAGCAGTAGGAAGGTAATCAAGGAGAACTAGCATAGCTGGCAGGTGAAATGTATCAGAATCAACCAATTACACAGGCAGCAGAAAGGCCCAGCCCAGAACACTACTACAAACTTTACAAACACCTTTCCCTCTGTTTTTTTCCCACATACTCTACACCACTGGTGTATACAAGCAGGGAAATTTTAACAAACAAAAACAACAAAATGATAGGGGCTGCAGTAGCTATCATACATCAACATGTGGAAGAGGCTGGGGGTGGTGAGGATGAGAATGCTGTCAACCAACCTACAGTGAGGAGATGGAGAAGAGTGTACAGACCCAGGATAACCTATCAGAGGCTACATGAGCTGGAGATAGTGGAGCACTATAAGGTGGACAGGGACCTCCTAGAGCAAATTGTTGAGCTGTGCCAGCCACGCCTGACACACAGAACTAACAGAGAGGAACCCATCCCAGTGGGCACCAAGGTATATGTAGGCCTAAGAATACTAGCCACAGGTACCCTCCAAAGGCCAACTGGGGATATCATGGGGATCTCACGGGCATCAGCATCCAGGGTACTCCACCAGTTCCTGGATGCCATGTCAGCACATGCTGGTGAGCACGTATATTTCCCCAACAGATGTGAGGCGTTGGCCAGCAATATGTGTCTCTTCCACCAAATAGCAGAATACCCTGAGGTTGTGGTGCTATAGACTGCATGCACATATGCATCAAAGCACCACCCAGTGAGCGGGGTAGGGTCCACATCAACCACAAGGGCTTCCCCTCCATCAACTGCCAGGTTATGTGCGATGCCCAGGGCATTATAATGAATATGTGTGCTGGCTGCCCTGGAAGCTATCACAATTCCCACATCTGGCATCTGACGCAGCTGTACCAGAAATTTGCCAATGGGGACATCCTGTACGGTCACCTAGTGGGGGATGCTGGTTACGCACTGAAGCCGTGGCTGATAACACCCATTAGAAATGCACACACACCTGAACAAGAACTCCATAATGAGGCACATGCACAGACTAGAATTATAATAGAGTGTGTGTTTGGGATGCTCAAGTCATGGAACCGGTGCCTGGACACATCTGGTGGAGCCTTGCAGTACTCACCAGCTACATGTACTCAAATTGTCATCGTATGTGCCATGCTATACAATATGATCCTGCGGAAAGAGATGCAGCCGGAACAGCACTGGACAGGGCCACACAGCCCCCCACCATTGCCAAGGCCTGTGCAGGCACAGAGTGACTCGGAAGAGGAACAACCTGAGCCTGCCCCAGTAGGCAAAAGGGGGCATGCCCAGTATGCCCTGGCCTTGGCAAAGAGGCAACGCATACCACATACACCGACACAGTAGAGACCCAGGGAATGACACCTCTCTCTGACTCAAACATACAGTAAAAGGGATGCCAAACATGACACTACCTGTGCTTAGCCATGTATAGGGAGTGCACTATGTGCATCCACCATAAGCAGCCCTCCTGCACCATCCTCAATACTGGCACAGCCACAAGGTAAGTCACTCTCCTTACCAGTTGCCGAATGGAGTAGTATGTGTTGTTACTTGTATCAATGGTATGGATGTGAGCAATCAAGGGAATCGGGTGGCTGAATGGGATGCCAGCAGATAGTAGACACCTATAGTGGTAGCATGAGATCTGTAACAAATACTAGTGTCACCATAGTAGCCAGTACTACACATAGTGACAAAACCCACTGCAGGAAATGTGCTGGTCCACATGTGTGTCCATATGACACACACACACACCAGTCAGGGAGGTTCACATATCCAGCAACAGTCTCAGCCAGCAAGGCAGGGGTAGACAAACACAAAAAAAGGCTGTGCTAAGACCTCTGAATGATGACTATGAGTAACCGCCCCCCCCAGGTCTACACAGACAGACTACATCAGGTCAGGTAGTGAGATGTTAGTTCTGAAGGGTAAGAAGTCAGAAACTGATATGTAGGTCAATCAAACCTAAGACCTGTAGTACACTGATATGCCACTAGGCAGCATAATAGGTTAGAATACAGAATGAAATGGAGTACCTGACATACCAGTGCAATCATAGCAAATGTGGACAAGTGTCAGGTGTGCCGCCCCAATCCTATATAGAACTGTAGTAACAGTCAGGTATGCCCCCCAATCCTATGCAGAACTGTAGAAACAGTCAGGTGTGCCCCCCAATCCTATGTAGAAATGTAGAAACAGTCAAGTGTGCCCCCCCAATCCTATGTAGAAATGTAGTAACAGTCAGGTGTGTCCCCTTCCAATCCAATGTAGAATGTAGTAACATGCATGTGTAGGTATAATACCAGTGAAGCACAGATGACCTGAAGTGGCCAAGGTAGCAGGATACATTGTAGCATTTACAAAATATGCAGGTATGCGTTTGTTAGGTTAATGTGTGTTTCATATTGTGTGAGAGTTGTCAGTATGTATGCATGATGAGGTTTGACCTAATGGCCATTGCCCAGTACTGCCAATGAGAGGGCCAAGTTCTCACAACTGCAGTGCCAAACACAATGCTCCCTAGTATAACACATTCTAGCAGTAAGCCATTGTAAATGTATGGAGATAATATGTGTCACCATCTGAAAGATGGACATGGCATGACTGTTGGGCCAGATATACAAGCAGTACACAGGGGAAAGTACCCCAGACCCTGCCAGCATCCACACCACCTGATCAATACAGACAAAAAGTATTGGCATGAACACCTAGCACACCTACCCTGTCACCGCAGAGGAATATACTGTATGGCAGTCTGGTACTGTAGGACTGACAGAATGCAACAGCCTGCTACATCTGGCCTGCATCACTAACAAATGGCCTACAGTCCTCTGCCAAAGGCCTGCATCTCATCCGTACTGCCAATATATGTTATGTCATGGACTCCTAAATAGCAACATAACACAGTCCACAGAACCCATATGCAAGTCCATGTGGACAAGCCACAGTAACATATCCACCATGTCCCACTGTATGAACTGTGGACTAACACCAATACACTGCTGTGATGAGGCAATAACTATAAGGAAAGTATCAGAGAATGTTTCCATAATGTATGGAAGAGGATAGAATAAAGGGGGTGGGGGGGTGGGAGCATGGGCAGCATGGAATGTGCGAAGTGCGAAACACAGCCATGTGCACATACTATCCCAGATTGCAAATACAAAAATGGGTGGCTACAAACCTGCCCATACACCACAATAGGGGTAATGCCCTGACTTATGACCCCTACTTCTGGGTAACCTGTGTGAATGTGTACAGCTGTGAGGTATTGCCACAGCAAGATAAGGCCATAATGTCATGTTGATGGATGTACAAGTATGGGATCCTCTGCCACCTCTGTACCAAGGTGCTGAACTAGTTACACAGACCCAGCAGAAAGTTTCTGCAGCTCCCCCTCCAGAATGGCATTAGTTTGCAGGAACATGTAGGCGTTTGACCACAATACTGGGCACAGTTACATTCACCCTGTGTTCCCCAGGACATTACTGTGAGCCATAATGTCTACCTGACAGTACTTGAGGACATAAAACATCACAGTGTATAACACTACACATGTCTGAATATCTCTGCTAACACCAGGACCATGTAGCAGAAGCAGCACAGACACACTTACCTACAGTACCCACTATCCCTTGCCCAGTTAGACCCCATATTTCCAACTGATCTACAGATATCCTGCAGAAACAGTTTGCTAGCTGTAGGTGTAGAACACAAACATTTGCACTGGAGTACAATCTACCTGGAATGGATCCACACATTCAATATAGAAGGGCATACTGGGCATGCTCCCACACTTAGAGAAATGAAGGCAATGTCAGACAAAATACTGAAAGGTCATACTAGGCATGCTCACACACTTAAATAAATGAAGCCCATGTCTGGCAATAACAGTGGGCCATACATATCTGACAGTTGCAGATGTTAGTGCATACACTCCTCAGAATGCACCAGTCATGCTTTGCACACACATTGGATAGGAATACCCACATATATCCAAGGACAACACACTATAATATGCCAAAAGTACACATACATAGATGTGTGGAAGAGAGTGACAGTGAAAAAGAGCCTTCCATCATGAGGCCTGCCCAGCACACAGTCAAATGGCTATGACCATATGATGTATAAATGTCATTCACTGTAAAAATTAGCCACTGGTATCCCTCAGCATTATAGACTCTGTGGTGCTAGTGTTAACTGTTCAGCATGACTCTACAAGGCAGTAGTCATCTAGCAGTTGTATCCATGTACTTGCAGAGTATAAAACTGTGTGTGCCTGAGTGTGGTGTGTCTATCTTTAGATGAATGGGATATGGCCCATGCACACACACTGCCCTCTCCATAGCCCCACTATGACAAGCCTGCGGATGTCAGTCACTGTGAAATACACCTTTGGGGAAAGAGTAGCCCAGTAATCTCTGTGGCATGTCCTATAACTGTGTAATGCTGTAGTGCTATATACTAGTTAGGTAGGAGTTCTAATCCCAGATGTGGCCACTGTGTATTTGTCTGTGTAGGGATCAAAGCTTTTTAGGCTAGTCACATTCACTACAATTCAAATGCCCTACTTAGACAAGCCTTCTGATGTCATTAACTTTGAAGTACACCTTTGTGAATGGAGTAGCCTAGCTGTCTCTGTGGCACGTCCTATAACTGCATAATGCTGTAGTGTGATAAACTAGTTGGATAGGAGTTCTAATCCCAGAGATGGTAACTGTGGGTGTGTGTCTGTCTGTGTAGGGAGAAATGCTTTTTAGGCTAGTCAGAATCACTACAATTCAAATGTCCTACTTTGGCAAGCCTGCTTATGTCATTCACTTTGACATACACCTTTGGGGAAAAAGTAGTCCAATAATCTCTGTGGCACATCCTATAACGGTGTAATGCTGTAGTGTGATAAACTAGTTAGGTAGGAGGTCTATTCCCAGACGTGGCAAGTGTCGATGTTTGCTTGTCTGTGTAGGAAGCAATACTTTTGAGGCCATTCACAGTCAATACAACCTCCACTGGCCTTCTTTGACAAGCCTGCTGATGTAATTTCCAGTGAAATAAACTTTTGGGGAAGCAGTAGTCTCGTAATCTCCATGGTGTGTCTTACAACAGCATAATGCTGTAGTGTGATATAATAGTTTGGTAGAGGTTCGATTCCCAAACATGGCAAGTGTGGATGTTTGTGTGTGTGTTTGTTTGTCTGTGTAGGGAGCAATGCTTTTGAGGCCATTCACGGTCACTACATCCTCCACTTCAATTCTTTGGCAAGCCTGCTGATGTTATTCCCAGTGAAATACACCTTTGGGGAAAAAGTAGTCCGGTACTTTCTGTGGTGTGTCCTATAACAGCGTAATGTTGTAGTGTAATATAGTAGTTTAGTAGGAGTTCTATTCCCAGACATGGCAACTGTGTCTCTGTTTGTAATTCATATCCTGTGTGGAGGTGGCTGTGAGTGTGTAACAACTGGACTCATTGTGAAGTGGGATTTGCAAATTTCTTATATGGTGGGCCTACTATATGTCACAATGTCCACCTTACAAGGATAACAGATGTCAAATAGCCAAGAAGCTGGGGTGCCAATCCATACCCCTACATGTGACATCAAGCCCTGATGAACAAAGTAAGCAACCCTTGCATTACCCAGAGAACACTCTCAACCCATGTCTCATACACAAACACACTCGCCTAGGCAACAACCGCTTTGTTGGTAGTACCCTGCGTATTGCCCAGAAATAGTAACCATTGTTGATTGCAGTGGACTACAGAGGGCATGGCATCCCGTCCCATCACTACAATAGGCACATAATTGCAGAAAGTGCACCTTCACTATGTTCCCCACTGGACGCTTGCAAGAACTGTGGTGCCATCAAATGTGACCCACAAAGGACATACCATGCATTAAACACATGCCCTGTATGGACAGATGCCACTGACACCAGGGAATACCTGTATCATGCTATCAATGTCGGTGCAGGGTCATCCTGGTGTCCATTACCAGTTCCTGCCACATGAGGCCAGGACTGGCACATCTGATGATAACAATCTGTGTACACAACATGGGCCAGACACCCCAGGTACAGTTCCACAGGTCACTGAACATGCATGTGAGTTGTCTGCACATCCCAGACACCATCCATGTCATGGACTATAGAACACATGCATGGCAAGTATTACACAGCAATGGCCACACACAATAGTAACCCAGGTGACTGGATGGTGAATGCAATACCCACCTGTGTGGGCCAATCCAGACACTACACTCCTGAGCCACACTGCAGACCATTGTCATGTGGCCTGATGCCAAGGTATACCCTTCACCTAGCCTTGTACAGCTTTCTGGCACAGTCAACCACTACACACCCATGAAGCAATGCACCCATGCATGTCAGAACTGGCACGCTGTGTCTGTGTGTGTGGAGTATGATGCTTTCATCCACATTCACACTCACTACAACTCCCATTGGCCTACTGAAGCATGCTGTCTGATGTCAGACACCTTCACATACCCTTTGCCCATATAACATCCAGATAATCCCTGTGGTGCATGTGATACCTGCTCATTACTATACTGTGGCAAACTAGCTAGTTAGGAAGTCTATTCCTGACCCTGCCAAGTGTGCCAAATTGTGTGAGTCCCTGAGAAAGTGTGGCTGTGTTGATGTTGATACTTGTTCATGTGGACAGGCATGTGTACTACACCTACCTTATCGCAACTATATCACTGTTGTAGATGTCACTCACCATCAGATTTAACTTTGGACAGCTCCCCAAAATGTAAGCTATGTGACGCATGCAATAACTGCATAGACATGTGAAAGCAATACATAGTCAGTCAGGGATTTAAAACACTGTACTGGTAGGTGTGTGACACAAACATGTTTAGGTTTTACTCTCCCACCCCCTCCCTGACTTACTTTGTCTCTGTCTGTCTCTCTCACTCCCTCCCTGGTGGATGTGGAGAAGTACACCTGCTTTGCTTAGGCAGCAGCTTGTATTTTGTAAGTGATGCTCATGATCAGCTGATGGCCTCTGCATGAATTGCAGTCCCCCTGTAGCTGATTGCATGTGGAACAGCTGTGGTAACATTCCCATAGCCAATTGCATGGAAACACACTCCAATATCTAGGCACATCATGTTGGTGTTGGGCCTTTTCATTCACTGTGAGCAGGACCTAAATTTGATGTTTGGCAAACAGCATCACAGATGGTATTGGGATTTACCTCTAACAACATACACTATGGAAACAGACCAACAGACAGGAGGAGGATGTGCCAAACATGACTACAGAATGTAAGTGTTGCTCTTCTGCATTTGGAGTAATGTCGGTTTAACAGGCTGTGTGTGGATATGGCTGGTCTACATGATGTAATACCTATCATGACAGTGTTATGTGTTTGAGGAAACTCCCATCTGTAGGGTTATCTGCAGACTGGGCAGTGTGTGGATCCTTTTGTTTATTGTGTTGCTCACAGAACACCTATCTGAGAACTGCAGAAGCATAGTGTGAGGATTGCAGTCAGTACATGGTGACAGACATAAGAGCTACTGATTTCATATCACTCATAGGACATATGTCACAACAAACCTTGGTATGACAGTAAATGTATGAGGTTATCACAGCAACATGCCAATATTGGGCCAGTGTTTATAGCTCCAGCCACATGTCTGCCAACCTTTGTACATATGTCATACAGTAAGAGGTGCTTATGTTCAGTACACCATTATTTATTGAAATCATGCCTGATAACAAGCCAGTCAGATATCAGACTGCTATACATGTTATGTATAGCAGGGGTTGTTTCTGAGGACATAACTTGGGCATTCTGCGGCTGGGTGTACAGTACTGGGGTCTGGGTATGTATGGTGATTGTCGACAGTATGTGTATTGCGCATACATACCTTGGGCTGTGCACAGACTGTGGTAGATGCCATTGTTCTTGGTCCTGTTCTATCTGATGTTACTTGCTGCTCCAGTGTATGGTACCCTATTGGCTCACATGTCTGTAGGGCCAGACACACACATGTGTCCTATACCACAGACAGGCATCGGACCACACTGTGTCATGTCCCAGTGTATGTAGGGTTAGTGTGTAAGCGGCACATATGAAGATGGTGTTTATCAGAGAGTCCATATAGTGTCATATTAAGCTTGCGTACCATCTGTGCCTGTGGCTGTTTTTACATTAGTTGTGGGTATGCACTATCTCACAGGTGTCTGTTACTCTGTGCTATGACATGCTAGTAGAGCCTGCTATAATTGCAGGTACATGTGTATTCCCCCATACAAAATGTAGTCCAGTCTTGTGGCAGTCTGCCTGTAGTTTGCACAGTGCTTTGTGACATGCATAGCAGCCTAGTGTAAATACCCACTCCAAACATAGTTTTGTGTTCCAGGTTCTACAAATAATAGATCCGAATAGAAGGGAAGGTGACCATATGAACACCTTGGAAACCTTCGAACTTAGATGGATCTTAAGGTTGAAAGCCCATATACCACCCGGCTTAAACACTGTTGAGAGTCTTTTCACCAATATCCCTAATGAATATGGTATAAATGCAATAAGAACTCATATGACAGAACTAAAAATTGACAATGTTGAGATCATGAATATATGTTGTATGCTGGACCTTGTCCTGAATAATAACATCTTCCTCTATGAAAACAAGGTATATGCACAGACATAGGGGGTGGCAATGGGCACCCCCTGTGCTAATGCATATGCCAACCTTGTTGTTTTTGAGTGGGAAAAAGAATACATATTTAATGATCCCAGGTTTGAAAATGTCGTCTTGTATAGACGTTTCATAGACGACATTCTAATACTGTGGAATGGGGATGAAGCTACTCTAAATTCTTTTATCAACTATATGAATAGCACTACTTCCTTTTTCAAATTTACCCATGAATCTTCTAAGTTTATTATTAACTTTTTAGATATTACCATCAAGAAAGACACTAAATGTGAACTAGTAACGACGCTTCATAGAAAATCCTGCTGGAAGAATGGGATTCTCCATTACAGCAGTTTACATCCACGTCACATTTTTCAAAATATAGTAAGGAATCAAATGAGCAGGATACTGAGAATATGTAGTGACTACCCAGATGCCCTTGATTTAATTAATACTCAGAAGAAATATTTCATAGCCAGGGGCTATCCTTTGAAACTGATAGATGATGTGCTGAAATCTATACTTGATAATGCCATCCCCCAGGCTAAAAAATTCTTCAAACCTTATATAATAAAGAATGGGATTCAAAAAGTACAATATGATATAAAATATACTAACGATGTGCAGCATTTAACCAATATAGTGAGAGGAAACTGGAAAATCTTGCAATCAGACATAACAGTTTCAGAAACACTTAGTAATAAACCAGTTTTTAGATATACGAATTGTTTGAACTTAAAAAGGTTGCTATGTAAAGAAAAATTAGACATTACATCTATTGATGTCAGGTCTCATTTGAAAACAGGCACTTTTCCATGTGGAAAATGTTCGCTTTGTGGATATATTATTAAGAAGAGTGGTTCTAATGCTTTAAGTGTTGAACTAAATACAAAATCTACGTTCTATGCAACCTGTAACACTAGAAATGTTATCTATCTAGCTACATGTAGTCTTTGTGACAGTTATTACGTGGGACTGACTTCACGTAGACTTAGAGACCGGATTTATAACCACGTCTACGAGATAAGAAGAAACAGCACTACTAATGCATTGGCTATGCATTGTAATACCCATTCCAAACATAGCTTTGTGTTTCAGGTTCTACAAATAATAGATCCGAATAGAAGGGAAGGTGACCATATGAACACCTTGGAAACCTTCGAACTTAGATGGATCTTAAGGTTGAAAGCCCATATACCACCCGGCTTAAACACTGTTGTCAATATTCGACCAGCCTTGCTAGGTCCCACTTGATCTACTGTCCTGTCACTTACATCTTTAAATGAATAAACATTATGTTATATTGCACATATTCTATAAGTAATACTTCTCTATAAAGGTTTTCAGATTTGTTCTAAGCTGCTTATCATAGTTAGGTCTTAGATACTTCACATTACTTGTCTGATGATTCTAAAATATGTTCTATGAATACCCATTGCTGATATTAGCTGATACCTTAGCAATAATGGCATGATCTGTTTACAATGTGTCCATCTTTTTGGCGTGTTTGGTAGTACATTTAGGTATTCCACTGCATATGGAATTACCTAGGAACCAATTATTATATGATCTTGACCCTTAATAATACTAATTCTAATAGATGCCAATACATATTTTTGCCTGACTTAGAATGTCTGTAGATGTATGTATTTGACATCAGTGAATGATGTCGTATTACCATCATTATATTTTTTATTGTATTATTATGGATTTTTCTTTAATGATAATGTCCATATGAAATGAAATAGATTCTACAGGTTCTTTACATGCTTCAGTCTTTAGCTGCAGTTCAGCTTCAGCTTAGTCGTTTTATTTTATTTTTGCTATATTCATTTTATTTTCACGTGGCTGTAGCATAGAATATTTTTGTGTAATTATGATCATTATGTCATGTTTTATATACCTATGCATTTATGGTACATAATGATATTACTAGATGTTGGCTAGCATATAAAAATGAGAAGATATTTATTTTTATGTTGCTTTGCTGTGTTACGCTTACATGAAAGTGCGCTTCACAAAGGAAACGCCTTGGATCAGCTGTTTGCCATGTATGGGCAAGACTTCCTAAGAATGGTCTACGGGCCATACTTATATCAACTATAAATGAAGTTTTGTATTTTCATTTTATGTTAATTCTGAGTACAATTATCACATTTTATCTTATATTATAGAGTCATGATAATGCATGGCATATTTATTCATGTACCCATTAGTGCAAATACTAAGAAATATCTACTTGGTTTTATTTTCATTTTTATTTTGTCTTGTTGATTTGACAATGCAATTCAATTAACGATGCTATACCTTGAATGAGCTTTTTCTAAATATGGGCATGGCTTCCTTAAAAATGATTAACGAAATGTATTGGTACTAATTATGGTATCATGCTTGTTTTTGATGATAACCTGTCCATGAGGTTTTATTTTATGAAAAGCTATTAGTTTAAGTAAAGCTAATAGGATTTTAAATGCTTTGATTGTTTTTTCCAAGTGGTTTCCAGGTCTTTGGCTGAGATTTAGCCTGGTTAATGTTGAATTGTTGCTGAATCTCTATCTAACTATGTACTAATTTATACTTAACTTAATTGCTTAATTGGAAATTAATGTTTTATTATATAAGATGGTCAAACTTTGTGTAATTTGTAACCTGAAGAAGCGCAATCTACATTGCGTGAAAGCGCTCGTTCTTGTTTTAACAATAAATATTCTTCATTTTATTTCGTGGTGGTTTCAAGCATTTCTTCAGCTTCGTTCCTCTACCTTTGATGTAAGAAACCTTTGGATGATCGGTCTTTGTTTTTTGCTGTTGGTGTTTTTGTTTTTGCTACTGACCGGTACTCACACGATGGATACGCAGAACATTGAATATGACTACAACCCAGTAAGTACAATGGCTAATGAGAACTGGAACTGCCTTTTTTACCAGAAGGATAATCCGCTATTACATATGGACATTAACGGTGAAGCTCACACTAGTCCATCCAATACGAACGAGAATATGTATGAGTTTTTCGGAAGCCTGAGAGCCTTAGAAAATGATCTGTATCGCCTGCATAGGCTAGTCTGGCAGAGAAGGCACTTACAAGCGTGCCTACACTTCAAGGTTATCCCCCGCGGTATGCGTGTTCTATGCATGCCGACTTATGGGGATAGCCATCCTGAGCTACTCCGGCAATGGCAAAAGCTGAATATCGATTTTGGAAACAGATATATTCAGTTATTATTGGACTATTTCACACCGATTGAAGCGGAGCTTCTTACTAAGGTAGAGGAACAGTATAATTTACTTACCACTACTTATCAGACTGAGTTTTGCAAATCTAAAGTGCAAGCCATGAATAGACAGTTGTCTTTATATAGTGGTAAATTGGAACAGACAAAAATTAGAAAGCTGAAGCGTGACTGTGAAGATTTTTGTCTCGGCCGTATTTTCATCTGGCCGAGACCTGGTTTGAACAATAAGCCACGTCCTGAAACAACAGTAACAGCATCTAGTTCTACTAATAATGACATCGTGACTGTACAGAATGAAATGACTAATAATAGACTGCAGTTAGACAGTGCTATTAATGAGATATCTGATTCATTTGACACACCTTTAGCTTCTTTACCCTGCAACCAGCAGGGATTAGTTCCTCAAAGCACTTTGGGTGCGAAACCTAAAACGATTGGTTCAAATACTAAGTTCATGGCACCTGTGCCCTTAAATTTTCCCCTCCCCTACAAAGAAGCAGTGCGTACTCGCTCTACCAGCCGGGGAAGGGGAAAAAGGAAATTATCGGGAGAGACATCGGAACAAAGAAGAAGGATGAAAGTATAAATTGTTTGTTTTTTAATTTATCAACTAGATTATTTACATCAACTGAACAAGATATACTAAACAAGGGTTTATCATTTATTCCTTCAAAACACAGTACCATATCTGATACCTTAATAGGCTTACGCAAGTTTTGTAGGAAACTTTCCCTTAAGGTGTTATTCAAGGATAACTTATCTAATCCTGTAAACAACCATTGTGACGTTACTGTTTGTAGGAAGAAAAGTACCTTTATGCCCCCACCTGTACAATCTGTTGAATGTTTCTTGAAAACATGTGAACGGGACTTTTACCTCTATTATGATTGTTATGAAAAAAAGAACATCTTTGTTAATTTAAGTGCAATAGAGAGATCTGAGTTGCAAAATCTATGTAATGACCCTGGTCTTGTTTTTAAACCAGCAGATAAGGGAGGGGGCATTGTCGCTATGGATACAATTTTTTATCAACAGCTAATGTTGAACATGCTGAACAATGATAGTGCCTATAAGGAAATAGACAAATCGTGTGTAAAATCAATAGTACAGTATGTTTCTGATACTCTGTATGATATGTTAATGACCAGATCTATTGATAAACCTCTTTATGACTTCCTGATGATAGATTTTCCTTTGATACCTATAATTAAAGGATTACCTAAGTTACACAAGGGTAAACATCCACCTCCATTGCGTCCCATTGTATCAGGTGATCACTGGGTAACACAAAATATATCTTTATATATACAAACTAGATTGGGAATACTTGCTAAGAAAGTACCTACCATACTGCTTGACTCCTTTAGACTGTTGGATGATCTGAAATTAGACGTGGTGAAAAATAATATAAAACATGATACTAGGTTAGTAACGCTAGATATTGAGAGTCTTTTCACCAATATCCCTAATGAATATGGTATAAATGCAATAAGAACCCACATGACAGAACTAAAAATTGACAATGTTGAGATCATGAATATATGTTGTATGTTGGACCTTGTCCTGAATAATAACATCTTTCTCTATGAAAACAAGGTATATGCACAAACATGGGGGGTGGCCATGGGCACCCCCTGTGCTAATGCATATGCCAACCTTGTTGTTTTTGAGTGGGAAAAGGAATATATATTTAATGATCCCAGGTTTGAAAATGTCGTCTTATATAGACGTTTCATAGACGACATTCTAATATTGTGGAATGGGGATGAAGCTACTCTAAATTCTTTCATCAACTATATGAATAGCACCACTTCCTTTTTCAAATTTACCTATGAATCTTCTAAGTTTACTATTAATTTTCTAGATATTACCATCAAGAAAGATACTAAATGTGAGTTAGCAACGACGCTTCATAGAAAATCCTGCTGGAAGAATGGGATTCTCCATTACAGCAGTTTACATCCACGTCACATCTTTCAAAACATAGTAAGGAATCAAATGAGCAGGATATTGAGAATATGTAGTGATTACTCAGATGCGCTTGATTTAATTAACACTCAGAAGAAACATTTCATAACCAGGGGCTATCCTTTGAAATTGATAGATGATGTGTTGAAATCTATATTTGATAATGCTACCCCCCAGGTTAAATTCTTCAAACCTCATATAATAAAGAATGGGATTCAAAAAATACAATATGATATTAAATATACTAGCGATGTGCAGCATTTAACTAATATAGTGAGAGGAAACTGGAAAATCTTGCAATCAGACATAACAGTCTCAGAAACACTTAGTAATAAACCAGTTTTTAGATATACGAATTGTTTGAACTTAAAAAGGTTGCTATGTAAAGAAAAATTAGACATTACATCTATTGATGTTAGGTCTCATTTGAAAACAGGCACTTTTCCATGTGGAAAATGTTCGCTTTGTGGATATATTATTAAGAAGAGTGGTTCTAATGCTTTAAGTGTTGAACTAAATACAAAATCTACGTTCTATGCAACCTGTAACACTAGAAATGTTATCTATTTAGCTACATGTAATCTCTGTGACAGTTATTACGTGGGACTGACTTCACGTAGACTTAGAGACCGGATTTACAACCACGTCTACGAGATAAGAAGAAACAGTACTACTAATGCATTGGCTATGCATTGTAATACCCACTCCAAACATAGTTTTGTGTTCCAGGTTCTACAAATAATAGATCCGAATAGAAGGGAAGGTGACCATATGAACACCTTGGAAACCTTCGAACTTAGATGGATCTTAAGGTTGAAAGCCCATATACCACCCGGCTTAAATACTGTTGTCAACATTCGACCAGCCTTGCTAGGTCCCACTTGATTTACTGTCCTGTCACTTACATCTTTAAATGAATAAACATTATGTTATATTGCACACATTCTATAAGTAATACTTCTCTATAAAGGTTTTCAGATTTGTTCTAAGCTGCTTATCATAGTTAGGTCTTAGATACTTCACATTACTTGTCTGATGATTCTAAAATATGTTCTATGAATACCCATTGCTGATATTAGTTGATACCTTAGCAATAATGGCATGATCTGTTTACAATGTGTCCATCTTTTTGGCATGGTAGTACATTTTAGGTATTCCACTGCATATGGAATTACCTAGGAACCAATTATTATATGATCTTGACCCTAATAATACTAATTCTAATAGATGCCAATACATATTTTTGCCTGACTTAGAATGTCTATAGATGTATGTATTTGACATCAGTGAATGATGTCGTATTACCATCATTATATTTTTTATTGTATTATTATGCGTTTTTCTTTAATGATAATGTCCATATGAAATGAAATAGATTCTACAGGTCTTTACATGTTTCAGTCTTTAGCTGCAGTT